>NW_023603853.1:0-5548 GCF_014898055.3 Talpa occidentalis | reverse complement strand
AACTGGGTCGCTACATGCAAAAGAATGAAGCTTGACACTACCTCACACCATACACAAAAATCAACTCAAAATGGATTAAAGAACTAGACATAAGACCGAAACCATAAAATATAGAAGGAAATATAGGCGAAACGCTACGTGATTTGCACATAAAAGACATCTTTACAGACACATCACCCAAAGCAGTGAGAGTGAAGGCAAAGATAAACAGCTGGGACTACATCAAATTAAAGAGCTTCTGCACAGCAAAGAGACAATAACAAAAACAAAAGAGAAACCCCACCAACTGGGAAACATTTGCACCCAACACTAATGATAAAGGACTGATCACAAAATCTGCCAAGAGCGCTGAGATAACAACAACACAAGAAAATAATCCAGTCAAAAAATGGCAGAGAGCTAAAAAGAAACTCTCTGAAGAGGAAATGCGAATGGCAACAGGCATATGAAAAATGTCAACACATCACTTGTCATCAGGGAAATGCAAATCAAACTACCATGAGATACCATCTTACACCAGTGAGAATGGCACATATTAAAAAAACTAGCAACAACAAATGTTGGCGAGGGTGTGGAGAAAAAGAACTCTCCGCCCTGTTGGTGGGAGGCAAACTGGTCCAACCACTATGGAGAGCTGTGTGGAGATTTCTGGGCCTACTAAACATAGAGCTTCCATATGATCCAGCAATTCCACTCCTAGGTATTTACCCAAAGGACACAGAAACATCAATTCCAAAGAACACTGCACCCCTATGTTATTGCAGCACTGTTTACAATAGCTAAGCTTGGAAACAGCCCAAATGCCCAAAATAGATGACTGGATCAAGAAGCTGTGGTACATATATACCATGGAATATTACTCAGCATTCAAAAAAGATAAACACATGCAATTGCAGCAACATGGATGGCGCTGGAAGGGATCATGCTCAGCGAAATAAGCCAAAAAGAAAAAGAAAAAATACGGATGGTCTCACTCATAGCAGGAATCTAGAAACTTAAATAAGGGACCAGGAAAATGAATAACTATAAGAAAGTGAAAATCAAAATCAACAAAAACTATGAACAGAGACACTTTTGGGGGGCTGGGGGGTGGGGGGGGAGGGATTGGGGTCAGAATGGGGGGGCTGCAATTGTATGGGGAATATAAAAATAAATTTATTATTTAAAAAAATAATAAATAAATAAAAAATTAAATTAAAAAAAGAATCTGGATTCAGAGTATCACCCACCCTTTTTTTAAGGGCAGAACTGGCAGCTTGAAAACAATAGATAAAACCTAAGACTTTGAAAAGAAAACTGTAAATCAAGTGTGATTGTATAAATAAAAGCATTTTAACAAGCAAAACCTCAATAATTTTGCTTCTCAGAATATTTGTTGTCTATAATTTCTCTACAAAGTACTAGAATTTCCACCCAAAACAAAGGTGGGAAACCATGAAAGGTGATGACAATTCCAGAAACTAAAGAATCCAACTTCTGAGAGGAACAGAAAGTCCTCAAATGATGGTAAAGACAGCCATATACGGCAAGCTACGAAACAACTCATCCAACAACAGGGCCGATCAGAAGGCGCAGAGAAGATAAAATGATATAATACCAAAGGTGCTCAAACATGCAAGAGCTTTATACAAACTGGGGATAAGTTGAAGGATGAATTAAAGTTAAGAATTAGAAACAAACTGAGAATTCTAACTCTCCAGAGAAAAATGTGAGAAAAGCAAGACATACTTCCTCACTTACTGAGAATAGCATTTATCCAGTCATAATCACATTAAAAAAAAAAAAAAACTGATATAGCCAAATTGTAAGATAACAACTAGTAGGAGAAAATGGAGGCAAAGTAAAAAGATATATATGTGTTGAATGGGAATTATGGGGAACGGAGTATTCATAAAGTCAATATGAAAAATCATGTTACACCAAGTAATACATGAAGTACTTGTAGCTTTGTCATTAAGAAACACATTTTTATCATACTACAGATGCACAGACATTGCAAATGTTATTTATAATTAAACACTCAAAATTACAGTCATTAGAATGCCAATAGATTTTTGTTATTTATTGTATTAATCATTACATTACTATATTACTTGGTTTCAATATTTTCATAAGTATTATAATCCAAATCAATGTAATAGGTATATCTGTAATACCATAAGTTTTACTTTATAAATTTAAAATGACTGTAAGAAAGGGTCATACAATTCACAGGATTACCAAAAGGTACATAGCATAAAAAAGTAAGATTAAGAACGCTTGCTGGGCCTCCCCTGGTGGCGCAGCGGTTGAGCGCGGGGCTGCGAAGCTGCCCGCAGCCTCTGCAGCACTGGTTCGATCCCGGTCCCTGGAGAGGGTCCCACATGTGCGCAGACCTCTCCTGCAGTGCCCGCTGCTCCCCTCAGCAGTGTATCATCAGTCTGCCTGTACTGTTTCCCGCTATGGCTCTGGTGAATTCTCTCATCCTCCCACGCTTCTGACTGTACCCAGTGCTTGTATAAATAAATAAATAAATCTTCAGAGAAAGGGGAAAAAAAAGAACGCTTTCTAAGGGATCAAGAAAACAAAAGATTTACCTTTTTTTGTTGTGGTGGTAATAAATCCTGTAGCTCTATCGGATTCTGATATTTCATGTGCATCTTTTATTTTTAAAGTAAATACTCATGATATATGTGACTTCTGAGCCTTCTTTTTTAACCTACTACTCATTTAACCAAACAAGCATAAGTTTTACTAAGATTTCTACTGAACTATGAATATATTAGGGTAAAAGTGCTATGTTACACATTTCACATGCATCCTTTTTACCCTCTTTATCCTGTGTCTTTGTCATTTGTACTCCTGGATTTTTCTTTAAGCTTGGATAAATTGCATAGATGGTGAAATATTACAGATCTTAGGTGTACAATTCCATAAGTCTATAACAACCACCCCAATCAAGAAACAGACCACTTACTTACACCACCCCTCAGAAAATTAGTATAATAATACAGAGATTGGTTTGACGTTGGCTTGATTTCATATTAATAAATCGTGATTATAAAATTCAGAGACAACCCATCACTGCTACCTGTCATATCTTCCTCCCTGTGTTTATTCAAACAGAAAATAAACATGCAAAGAATTGATCTCAAAATACAATTTTCTCACAAAAAACCTACAATGTAAATGTGAGCAGAAGAAAAGATTCTGGGAGGATACAGTTCATTTTGGTTCATTCTGTCTGGCAGCTTTAAGTTTTCAACCCCAATATATAAACCAACATTTATTAAGCTGTATACACACCTCCTTTTTAAGTGCAGGGAATTCTATTCACATGTGGCATCCCTGCATACTTATTAAACTAGATGTCTCAGGATGGACAGAAACATACAAACAAAGTCATTAGTGCATATCAAGGGTTTAACAGGGAATATGGTTTCCACTATTCATTTTCTACATTTCTGTAATTAGTAAAACTTTCCATAAATGTATACTATTTTAACAAGAGAATTTTTGGACCTCCCCTGGTGGCGCAACAGTTGAGCGCTGGGCTGCAAAGCTGCCCGCAGCCTCTGCAGCGCCAGCTTGATCCCTGGCCACCGGCATGCAGACTTCTCCTGCCATGCCTGCTGCTCCCTCAGCAGTGTATTTTGTCAGTCTGCCTGTTCTGTTCTCCGCTCTGGCTCTGGTGAATTCTCTCACTCTCCTGTGCTTCTGACTGTACCCTGTGCTTGTATAAATAAATAAATAAATCTTTTAAAAATATAAAAAAGAGTTTTCTGTTATACTGTATTTTCCCAAAAAGTACATAACTGATAGTCAGATCACACTATTTTATCTCTAAAATGTGAGCTTGGGAACTAAAAATAGAAGTCCAACTCCTTTCGAACAATATTTTTTAAAAGTATGTGTAACACTCACACTTTCATATACTATTTTTAAATTAGGAAAAAATAAGAACCAGAGGTATTTATATGTGACAATGGCTACCTTGAAAAATAATTACCTTTAGGGCCTCCCTGGTGATGCAGAGGTAAAAAGTCTCAGCACCATCAAGCTATTTTTGCCAGCTACTGCCAACCACTGCAGGCATGAGTTCAATCTCTAGGTAGGTAGCTGACCCACATGGCACAGCAGACCTCTCCTGTCTCACCTGCTGCTTCTCCCCTCAGCAGTGTATTTCAGTGGCTCTGCCTGTTCTGCTCCCCATTCTGTCTCTGGTAAACCCTCTCACCGCCCCCCACCTCTGGTCTATACCCCAATTCTAGTATGCATAAATAAAAAAAAAAATCTTAAAAAAATTACTTTTATTAGTGGGACTCACACAATTCCTGTTGATATCTTCTAGTGTTTTTCTACTATATTTTCATTCATACTGAACCTGAGGACACTTTTAAAAAAATTACTGGCATAAATTATCACAAAATCACAAATATGACCTCAGTGAGAAATGGTTAACAAACAAAACAAACAATTTGTTAAAAATGCTAATGTTATCTCATTTGATACCTTTTAGAGGCTCCAGTCACAGAAAGAACATTCTTAAACTCCAAGATACTTCATTTGTTACTTTATTACATGTCTATAAATGTATATTCAGAGTCACTTTTTATACTTTTAAATCCCAAGTATTTTTTTTTTTTTTTAAAGATTTATTTATTTATTTGTACAAGCACTGGGTACAGTCAGAAGCACGGGAGGGTGAGAGAATTCACCAGAGCCAGAGCGGGAGCAGAGCAGGCAGAAGGACTGAAGTACACTGCTGAGGGGAGCAGCGGGCGGCAGGAGAGGTCTGCGCGCCATGTGGGACCCTCCTCCAGTGGCCGGGGAGCAGCCGGGGATCGAACTGGCGCTGCAGAGGCTGCGGGCAGCTTTGCAACCCAGCGCTCAACCGCTGCGCCACCGGGGAGGCCCTAAATCCCAAGTATTACTTACATTTATTTTGTGCAAAACTGTTGAGAATTTCTGTATCCCTGATCTACTTTCCATTTAGAAAGTAGTAAGGACTTATTATTCAATTTGACTATTTACAACATGCCTTTAAAAAATTTCAGTTCTAGAAAAGAAAATATTTATTGGGGTAACCTTTCATAAAATTAAATAACCCAGGGCCTCCCTGGTGGTGCAAGGGGTTAAGTCTCAGCACTATCAAACTACCAACAGCCATTGCAGCATGAGTTCCATTTCCAGCCAGGGAGCTAACTACATGGCACAGCAGACCTCTCCTATCTTACCTGCTACTACCCTCAGCAGTGTATTTTAGTAGATCTGTCTGTTCTGCTCCCCACTATTATCTCTGGTGAATCCTCCCACCCCTGCACCTCTGGCCTACACCCCTCTACTTGTACATATAAATTTTTTTTTAAAAATTCAATGAAGTAAACTTTGAACTTTATAGGTTATTATACAATAGCAAAGTCACTGCTACCAGATTAAAGTTCTGTTTCTAATAGGTTTTATAGAACTTCTTTCTAAAATTCCTTCTTTATGTTGATAGTTAATATAAAGGGGCCATCCCTTAAAATTTTTGTCAGTTGCACATACACATTTTTGACCATTATAGATT
>NW_023603852.1:0-34745 GCF_014898055.3 Talpa occidentalis | reverse complement strand
TTTTTCCTATCAAAGCAATTTTTTCCATAAACTATGGTGAGGTTTTTTTTTTTTTGTATTAGGTATAAATTTGTTTAATTACTAGTAATTGAAGCTTTTTATTCTATAACAAATAGATAATATACTTTTCTTGACATTTTTAAATCATTTCTGCTTTCTAGGAAAGATACTAATTTTGCATCTATATTGCACTTTAATGAATTTTTATTCTAATAATTTATATTTGATTTCCCTTGAATACATATTATTTACTTTGAAATATTTTAAACATAAAAAGTTAGCCAAAATATAAATAAAAATATTAATTAGCCTCATTAAATCTTAACATTCTATCCTTTGTTTCAGATATTTGTATTAAATATTGTGCATATCAAAATCAAATTCCACCACTTTGTCAGTATTAAATATTAAGAACTTTGGGTTTATAATTTCTTTGCATTTTGTATTATTACAGAACATGTATGAGTATGTGTGTTCAATGGTTTCTATCATATGACATTTTTATACTGGTTCCACCATGTTGTATAAGTTGTATAATTTTACTTCAGTATATTTGATGACACATAGTCATGGGATGCATGTCTTTATGTTCTTATATAGATGTTATTTGAATGTACCAAGCTTTTACCCAGTCACCTCTTGAGGGAACAATATTTTGATATTGCATGTGCAACAATAATGAATAACCTTGCAGAAGTATCCTTATATCTGTGACAACTTTCGTAACTCCTTTTGTGTTCTATTGATGTTTTCTATTCCCTTTTGAATGCTTTTTGGCAAATTTTCTATAAAAATCAATATCTAGATTTTCAAAATTTTAGTTTTATTTATAACTGCATATACTATTCTGTTGTAAAAATGTCCATTTCACTATCATACGATATTATACCATTTTAGCCTATTTAAAAACTCTCACTTTTGATTCTCTTACTATCACCATTATTACCGTTTTAATTTTTTAAAGATTTATTTATTTATACAAGAACCGTGGTACAGGCCAATTGTGGGATGGTGAGAGGATTCACCAGAGACAGAGCGGGGAACAGAACAGGCAGACTGACTGAAATACACTGCTGAGGGAGCAGCGGGTGAGATAGGAGAGGTCTGCCCATGCCATGTGGGATTCTCGCCGGCGGGCCGGCTGGATCCAACTCACACTGAAAAGGCTGCAGACAGCCCCACAAGTGCTGCGCTGAACTGCCTGCACCACCAGGGAGGCCCACTATTACCATTTAAAAAAAAACCCTTTAGCTTGTATATACATTCATTATTCAGTTGTGGCTCTTATAAACAGCATACAGATATTTTACTTGCTTGAATGAGAGTAGATAATATTTTTCTTAGTTCAGAATTCTGTCTGTGTATTCTTGGAAAAAACTGTACATTTACTATCATCACTGGTATCTTGGATTTCATATTCTTTAGGAATACGTGAGGTCACAAGAAACAAATGTCAAAAAATTGGCTCAACCAAAGTAGTTTTTTTTAGAAATTGATTTACCATTGGTTTACAAAATTATATAAATTTCAGAAGTATAGTGTCATACCTCGATTAATGTCTGTACCACATTGCACCAATCACCAAAGTTCTAATACCATTCGCTATTAAAGTGACCCTTTCTACCTGCTCCAACTCTCTCCTTTCGCCTTGGATCACCACTATTCTGTGGTCAGGGTCTAAGAGTTGGTTTTGTTAAGATTTGTTAGTTTTTCTGCTTTGTTTCTTTATATCCTACATATAGAAGTAATCTCGTAATTTTCTTTCTCTTTTTGAAAGATAAAACAATCACTCCACATGATCACTTTAAGTTTTATCCATGTTGTCATAAAAGGCAAGATTTCATCTTTTTTAAATAGTTGAATATATAGTAGCTGAAGGAAGATAGATAGGTAGATAGATAGGTATAGATATAGTGATGGTGGAATCTGCATTAAAGGGAAGATTCAGGTTCCTTGCCCCACCTGACAAGGGGTGGAGCTGAGCAACCAGGTGAAGCTATTGAGACACATAGAAGAGAGAGACTGAGGGAGAGCCACATGGGCAGAGAGGCATGTGAAGAGGGGCATGCTGGTTTCTCAGCTTTGGACTTGCACCAGGGATTTGGAGAAGATGTGGAGTTGAGATATTTAGAGACACTTGGAGGAGACAAGACATATGTGAGGAGGCTGGAGATGAGAGGTATTATCTTGATTTGTACTTTGATTTTGCTCCTTTCATCCCATACTTACCTATTCCCTTTTGTCCCGTTCTTATGTTTCCCTGCCAGGTTATTTAGAATTGAGGCAAATTTGGGGGTTTCAGCAGCCCTACTTTGGGTCAACCCTGTTCAGCTGAGCATTTACCCATGTGGGGATGGGTAATTTTTTGTGGTTTTGGGGGGAGACTATTATCCTTTCTTCTCTTCTCCCCTCTCTATGTATAATCATTCTACTAAAGATCTTACTAAGAATATGCTTTATCTTTATGTGGCAGATGGCAGAATCCCTTTAGAGCATGCAAGTTTGGGGATACCAGGGTGACCACTTATATATATTCACATCTTATTTATTCAGTCAGTGTTGAAGCGTATTTAATGAAACGCATAAGGTTTCTATTTTTCTCACATAATAAGGGATATTAAGGTAAGATGGTTTTAGGTGAGAGTCTCAGTTTTTATCCATTTGTTCTGTTTTAGTTTTGCTCCTTATAATCTAAAGATTTAATCTGGAAATGTTTATTTAGCTTTTGGGGATTGTATCCTATTTTAAGAAAAACAAATTTGGGCCTCCCCAGTGATGCATCTGGTTGAGCGCCGTGCTGTGAAGCTTTCCACAGCCTCTGAAGCGCTGGTTCGATTCTCTGCCGGCCGGCGAGGGTCCCACATGGTGCTGCAGACCTCTCCTGACTTGCCTGCTGCTCCCCTCAGCAGAGTCTTCTGTCCATCTGCCTGTTAAGCTCCCTGTTCAGTCTCTGGTTAATTCTCTCACCCTCCCGCGCCTCTGACTGTACCCCAGTTCTTGTACAAATAAATAAATCTTAAAAAAAAAGAAAAACAAATTTGTCTGCTCTATAGATATTAGAAGATGTTATTCCTTTTCTGTTAACTCTATCTCATGTTAGGGTATCATTTAATAGAGTGAAAACTTAGTCTTCTGCACCTTGCTCAGCTGAACAATGGTGGGGGACACAAATAGACAAAAAAGGGATGCCATAGAGTTGCCATGGGAACATAGCTATGGGTCCACGTGGCCAATAGGGCCTATGGAGAATTCCCAGGAATATGAAAATGGAGCAAACAGAACCAGTAGGCAGGACACCTCCTGTGCAGAAGGCCCTCCGAAACCTGATGTCCCAGAAAATAGCAGCCGGCAGGGACAGATTGCCCAAGTCAGGAAAAAGCCCATGAAAACAGGTTATAAAAGAGACCCCCAAACCCTTCTTCCCACACAGATATCTCCTGTCTCGCCCTTGCTCTCTTGTTGGGTATATCAATAAATCTGTCTTTTCAGTACTTTACTCTGTCTCTGATGAATTCTTTTACCCCTGCACCACCAGCCCTCACCCCATAGTCAATCAGAACAGCTCATAAATTCCATTTTTCAAAATTTCATACTTGACTGCTTATGAATATTCCTACTGACTGACTTCACTGTCATGTTTGCAGCTCAATCCAAATACTGATCTGTAATAGTATATTTCATTTCTAAGAGTGCTGCTTTTTTTTCCCCTTTGTCATCACTCCTCTGCTCTTAATGGATACAACAGTCTTTTCAATAACTCTAAAGGTTAATTTGCCGAGAAATTCCTTGGAGTTGATACCTTTCTTTGATGGTGTCTTTATTTTCTTCTAATGTTTGGTGTTTCTTGGATATGTGATCAAATCAAATAGGTAGCAGGGTTCTTTCTCAACCCAGTGAGTATCCCTATTTGTGCACTGGTGGATTCAGGTTCTTATTTCAGTAGAGCTTGTGAGGCACAGGCAAGAGGACCTACGACAGAATGCTGGATGCTGCAAGCCTTCTTTGTTTCTACGTGGGCACTCCTGACCCCTCCCTGTGGCTGTACATTAACTACCCTCAAGTTCAACACTCAATGTATAAGTCTTCTGGGTCAGATTCATCAAATTAAGAGTGGTAGTAAGAACTTTATTCTGAAGGAAGAAAGCAGTCTGTAATTGATTTCATGCTCTGTTCAGCATTTCAACCCTAAACTCCTGATAACAGCCTGCCCCAGGCTGATTCTTTTACTTGTTTAAAAGGGACTTTGTACTGAGGGAAAATAGCTTTGCCTTTAAACACTGGCTCTTGGTTTAAGTAGAAAGGGACATCTCTTTCAAATTCAGCCTTTAATTCACTCTCTTGATAATTACCTCTAGATCTTTCTGGTTCCTGTTGAATTTTGGAGCTTCTTCAAAAACTTTCTTAAGAACTCTTTTCAATACCTCAGTAACCTTTTGCTTCCTATATTTTAGGTTTTGTTTTTCCTGTTAGGTTATTTTCTTCATTTTCAAGCCATCCTCCAACTAGAAATTTCTAAAGAAATTTTGCATTCTAATGAAGATGCCCATCCCTTCTCTCCTGTCTATTAGTTACATATTTTACCTTTTATATTTTTTTCTGATATTTCAGTATTATGCAGAGAGAACATGGAGATAGTGTTCATCATCTTTATCCAAACCCCATTTTATTTGAAATATTTTCCTCTTAAATTTCATTAATGTAGAAATCTCCTGACACATTCCCCTATTCTCTTTCTCCTGGCACCTGCTACATACATTTTGCCTAGATTGAGTCTATAATTCTACATGTTCTATTCTCTTCAGTATTTTCATCTACTCTGGTGACTATCTGCATCCATTAGATTATTACTTAAAGCTATACAAAATATATATGTGACTTTAAATAATGATAATACTGTTTTTTTTTAATATTTTTAATTAATTTATTTATACAAGCACTGGGTACAGTCAGAAGCGCGGGAGGGTGAGAGAATTCACCAGAGTCAGAGTGGAGAGCAGAGCAGGCAGACTGATGAAATACACTGCTGAGGGGAGCAGCAGGCGGAAGGAGAGGTCTGTGCGCCATGTGGGGCCCTCGCCCAGTGGCTGGGGATCGAACCAGCGCTGCAGAGGCTGCAGGCAGCTTTGCAACCCAGTGCTCTATCGCTGCAGCACTGGGGAGGCCCCAATGATAATACTATTTAACATATGTCCAGTCCTTCATAGATGTCAAAGATTTTGATGTTTACCTATCTGCTTAATGTCCTTTAATCTTCATTTAATAGGAAGCACCAAAATTCTCATTTTGCAAATCGGGAAACCAAAGCTGAGAGAGTTGAAGTAAACAGCTCAGGGTCTCTTGGTCATGAGTAATGGAAACAGGGTTGTTCCCAGGACTTGGATTTAGAAGTAGTGCTTGAAAAAAAACTCTTGTCATATTGTTGATGATCTGCACTTACAATTACTTACCTAGGAGTTAAGTATCTAGTAGTAAAGTAACCAAGTAAAGACCTAATGTTTTTACTATTATCAAACAATGAGCAGAAACGCAAAGACTTGGAGATTTCTGCATTGAAAAGTCAGACATTAAATGGCAAAGCAATGTGCAGCTTGGGGAAAATCCAGTTATTCAGAGTGAAGAATAAATTGCCAGTTGCCACATGGAAACTTGCTAGCGTGTCTGGGATGATTTTTTGATTTTCATGAATTAAAAACAGTGTGGTTTTTTTTTTTCTTTTGTTCACTGCTTCAATTCCTGATATAATATACAGGTAAGCAAATACCCTTTCTCTTTTCACCTAGGAAACCTGTACTGAGCTCTGTCTACCTTCCTCTACTCTACAGTCTCCCAAGGCCACTTATATGCTCTTTGTTCAGTCAGAAGCTCTGACCCAACTTTTGCTGGTTGCTGACTTCAAAATCCAAAAAACGTTTCTCTTTTTTATAATTAGCCTATACCACCTTTAGTCAAAGTTCCTCTAATGTAACATAGTCCTTACAAATTTCTATCTTAATTTCTCAGAATAAAACAAAATTAATAAATATACTTAAAATTCCAGAGCAAGTAGTGGAAGCACCATTTTTTTTCAAACGTTGGATTTACCACATTTCTGTCATTTTTTCCCTCTGATTTCATATTCCTGAGTTTGTTTTCCTGTTTTTAAAAAATGGGAACTAAGTTCCTTAGAATTCTGAAAAATTTGATAAAATGTTAATGTGTGTAAACCTTACACTAGAAATATAACTTTGACTGTCTTCCCCACAAGGTAAATAGAGATGTAAGAGTGTTTCATAAACTCAAGTGTGACACGTGCATGTTAAGATATGGGAAGCAAATGAGAACTGAAGTCAGATTTTACCCAAATATACTCATAAAAGCTATGTAATCCTGATAAACTTCTTTAGTTTGTATTTTCTAATAAACATGTGTAGTTGAAGTGTTTCAACATGTAGGTAGAGAATAAATTTAATAGTATGAAGCTGTTAACTAGTATTTCATGCTTATTAATTCCTGTATCTTTCTCTTCTTATTTTTTGTATTATACCCATATAATCATCCAAAATAAAAGTATGTATGTATATGTCATGTATTTATACATATACACTCACATTCTTGGAAAATGAGAAAGAAAAATAACCTTATTTCTATATTGGTCCTATATATACTAGAAAAACTAGTAGCAAGTGGAGAAGTGGCAATGTCCATATATTCTTCTTGTGGGAATTTAAATAGTCATGCAATATGGAGACCAGTATAGCAAGTTCTACAAAAAAATACAAAGATGTTTATTGCTTTGATGCAGCAATTTCACATTAAATTATGTGTTGTAGAAAAACTGTTAAACTCATGCTCAAGAAGGCCTGTTTATAGAAATGCATTATAGCATCATTTAAAAGATCAGCAAATTGCTCACAACGTTAATGCCACCAGTAATTCAATGGGTGAGTAAGCTGTTTATATAGTGAAAAAGTGTGGAGCAGAATATTGAGTGAATAAGACAAGTTGCACAAGAATGCATAAGGGTATTAATATTTAATTAAACTAAAACACAAGAAAAATATCGATGTTAACAGACCATTCACAGTTAAAAATAAAGCTGTAGATGGGATTGTCAGTCACTAATTTCATTGTAGAAATAGCTTCTGGAAAGAAAGGAAGAGAAAGGTGGCATCAGCTATATCTGCCACACAGTATTTACTGAAGAGAAGATGTGATAGCTAATGTCTCCAAATGTGAACAGTGTTTGTTAAATCTGGGCAGTCTGTATCAAGCATTGACAACACTGGTCTCTGTCTTTGTCTATTGTTTGGTATAGCCATTAAAACATACATGTAATTCATTGAATGTACTATGAAAAAACCCAGTTGTCTTAAATTCTGCCCCAGCAATGGGCGTGTGGTTGGGGAAACATTTCTATTTAGTATACATACAGGCTGATTATAGAAGGATGTGATATGCTTGTGCACTCATGGAGATGCACATATGCTGTGTCTGTTATATGTGTATTGTAATGCATAGAGCAAAAGCTGTCTTTACCCATACCATATGTGTACAATGAATTGTGCCTTGCTCTTCCTACTAACTGCAAATTACTTTGAATTCTTACAAAAGCAATGTTATATTAGAGAAATATTTTTTGCCTTAACCTTGACACTGCAAAGTCACTTAATTATTTTAACAGATTTTATTGACAGATTCTTGCCATAACTTTTCTTATGTAGCATTATGCATTCTTCCTAGCCATTGGCCAAGCCAGCCATGGGATTTTATTCCATTCTGCTTTGCTTCATCATTTTTTGTAAAAGCAAGCTGGACACACTTTAATAACATTTGCTATTAGCATATTTTTAACTTTAAAGCTGTTAACTAAGATATAGAGTATTCGTAGTGTACTCAGGTCATAAAAAAGCCCAGAAACTGCCTTTACATCTCATGGAAATGTCTTATGAAATGTCTCATAATACACTCACCTAATTGCAATTTCCTGTAACTTAGAGTGGCTTTTAATAAAGCTTATTCTTTTTATGTTTTACTTTAGCCTGACTTGTGGACTGTGTATTTTGACATCAGAAATAGCTTGGATGAGATTATTTCCTTGAATTTTTACTCCCAGGATATATGCAGTCACATTCTTTTCCATAATGAAAAAAAATTAATAAAACACTCAAGAAACAAATGGACTCCAATTCCAGCAATTCACAATAATTACAACGAGGGTTGGTCTGAATTTGGAAACAAAGGCAATGTTGAAAGAGGTCCCTTGTATTTACTTTCAACTGAAGATTGTAATGGGAACCCACTTACAGCAGTGTGCCTAAGCGGCGGTCCTGCTGAGCTCATTGTAATGAACAGAAAATGCTTTCTTAGAACTTTGCTAATTATTGATGGTACTGCTGAGGTGGTTTTAGAAGGGCCTAAGAACAGTCATTTATTAAGCAAGTTAAACATTCCCTTCCTGCCCCCCAAATCTTATTTAATCCAAGATTTCCTTTACAAAATACATTTCTCCCCCAGATGTTATAAATTCTGAAGTATTATGTCAGCTACTTAAAATCACTCATACTCATGAATCCATGTAGAAGTTTTAAGGTATTTTTTCTATAAATCTAAAAGCATCAGGTTAGGTCAGCCTCAGAAGGTGAGACAAATTAAAACGTTTTGGGGGACATTTCTTCATCTTTCATTACTATGAAGTACATGTGCCATGTAGCAAAGGATGATGGGAGGTAACTCTTTCTGAAACCTTGAATAGTTTGACAGTTCTTTACTTTTGCCCTGATTGGCATTTTGGCTGCTTTTAAGAAATTAGATAAGAAATATTTTCTTCATTTTGAAGACCAGTGAAAACCTTTCTTTCTGAGATCCAGAGTTGTTAGTAAATATGATTTTGATAGCCTACAAATTTACAAATCATATAAATTCCCAAGTATTTAAAATGCATATTTTGTTCAGCAGTTTATGGGCATTTGTAATCTTAAAGTCTATGTCATTTCGTCATTCAGGTCTATCTAGACTAGTTTTTAAAAATAATTTCCTTGATAATCATTCTTTCATTCTCTGTTATATTCTATTTCTTTTTATCACATGTTGGAACTCCTAGATATGTCATATTTTGTCTTCCCCTCCCTCATATTTTCTTTTTCTCCCTCCATTTCCCTCTCTCTTGTTCATTTTTCTATGGAATTTTTATTTTTATTTTTTCCTTTTAACCTATCACATTTTTAATTTCTAAAATCACTTTCTTGTTGTCTGGGTATTATTTAACTATGGCATCATTTGTACTTTCCTTACTTTTTTCCTCTGTAAAAATATTGTCCTTTTTAGATAGCCATATACTATATTTTGCTTTCTTCTAATATTTTCAACAATCAGATATCCCACATATGTCAGGGTTTTTGATTTTGTTTTTGTTTTAGAATTCAAATAATCTGTCCCAGAGAGGATTAATTCTATATCTGTTAAGCTATAACTGTATTGAACCGTGTAACTGGCCCAGGTTTGCCTGTTTAAATTGTGCTAAAAAGGTTTTAAACTACCGGTCTCTTCTTATTAATTTAAAGAATATGCTTCTATCATTAAAAATAGATGCTTCATGGGCCTCCCCTGGTGGCACAGCAGTTGAGCGCTGGGCTGCGAGGCTGCCCGCAGCCTCTCCAGAGCCTGTTCGTTCCCCGGCCACCGGTGAGGGTCCCACACACACACACACACACACACACACACACACACACACACAAAATATAGATGCTTCATTTCTATCTCATATTTCATTCACTATTCTTATTTCAGATTTATAGTTCACTTCAGATTTGTATCAGATGTTGCAGTTCACAAACCTTTGAAAGCCACTCTTAAACCTTCTCATATATACTTTGTTTAGTTTAAAAAATTATCACAGTGAAGAAATAAGAGTGAACTATCTATGGCTATTTCTATTAGCATATTGAACCCAAAGGATTTTCAACTGACATTTAATTTAGGTGAAGACAAAATGTTACTAGCAAAGTGACAGTATATGTTGCATACACATAAAATGATTTCTCAAAATGTGATGAACATCATTTTAATCAATGCAACATTTCAAAAATATATCTTATTTCATTAAATAATTCTTGACTGTATTGGCCTCTGTTCATCTCTTCCTTTTTGAAGATATTCTGGCATTGCATCTTGTGGATAGAATATAATTTCTTTTTGCTTTGGAGCAAAATATCTATCTCTTAACCATTTCTGTATATGAAAAGGAAGTCAATTAGCTGAGGTACCTGCTTTTGTAATAAATACCAACTAGGAGGATTTAGTTAATCTACGGTATAGTAGTTGGCATATGTATCATTGTCCTTTGCCATAATGATGTTGCAATACAAGCCACCCTTCTAAAATTAGTGACTTAAAACAGCAACCCTTTATTATTTCACAAGTGTTTGGGTAAGCTGGATGGTTCTGGAAATCTGGCCAGTCTCAGCTAGTCTTGTCTGGGCTCAGTCATGCCTCAGCATTGAGATGAAAGGTTGGTTTGGGACTATGTACTTAGTATGCCTTAAGTTGAAACAGCTGGAATATCTAAGATGACTAGAACAACTTGGTTTATTTCTCTGTCTTTCTTACAATCTTCCTTAGGTTAGCCCTGGAATGTATTCATGACCTTATTTGGGTACAAAATGGGAAAGATCATTCTCAGAAGACAATCAAAAATACACACACATTTTGCATGCCTTTATATCATCTTGCTCACTTCTCATTGGCTCAGAGTTGGGGGGGTGGTAAAAACTACAAGTTATTGAGTAAAAGGTGTGGCTAGAGAAGGAACTTAATTGGGTCAATAAAACAATCTATTGGTATATAAGGAATTAAAATCCTGTTGGGGATACTCCTATTGGGGAAAAAATGATGTGGGAGAAAGTTGACATTTATATTAAAGTGTTGAATAGCAAGGACTAAAAACAAACAAAACAAAAACAAAAAAACAAACAAAAACAAGCCCAAAACCATACCATACCAAATGGGAAAAGAGGAATAATGAATATTTTTGTGTTTTAAAAATATGCTAGGTATTTAATGTTCTCTCACCTTTAACCTTTAAAATAATCTTATAAATATTTGTTATTATCTACATTTTACAGAAGAAGAAAGTAAAGTTCAACGATGTTAAGTAACTTCTGCAAGGTCCCATGAATAAGAAGACAGAATTAGGGCTTTAACTAAGATTTCATTCATTGTGAAAAACATCATTCATTAAATTAGAAATAAAAACAAATCCTATGGATTAATTGGTCAAAGAAAACTAACATAAAGAAATAACTCAGCATCTAAGTAGTATATGCTATGAGATTGCCAGCATTTTCACATGGGATAGAAGTAAGGGTAACTTTTAATTAGGATAAATTAGGTGTAAAGCTTATTTGGGACTTGTCCTAATCTTCATTCTTCCCTGTTTTTATTTACTTATTATTTATTTTTCATATTAGTATACAGATGCAGAGATACATGAAATGTTAAAGATTTTTCATTCAACCACAATGTGAATTGTGCAGCAATGAAACAACAAAACCAAAATTACCTCATGGCCACCACTACAGCACCTCTTCCAAAGTCCTTAAGGAGAGAGAAAACTGTGCCTGGTCATTGAGTGAAAAAAGCCACATTTTCCTTCATCTTCAAAGTAGAGAAAAACTATATGTGGCACACCTGCAGTTGGGTTAACTATGACATTTTTTTGTAATACCTGCCAAAAACAAAATCTTCACCAAAAATACAGAGAATAACGATGTGCTCATTTATAAATGAAAGCATTTCGTTTTCTTTTTTAATTGTATATCTGAAAGGTAAAGGATAGGGGAAAAGATTACATCCCTTTGGGAACTTGAACACAAGAAGATATTTTGCAAGATCTTTTCAGAATTTCACCCAAATAACTTTTCCATGCCTCCTTCTGAATGAACTTTAGCTATGTACTTATACAAATATTTTCAGACATGAGTGCTGACATGCTTCACAAGAGATAATCTCTTTTAAAATACCTCAAAAGTGAACATGAGAGGCAAAATAACTGGCATATTATTTGGAATTTCCAAACGGTCTACTAGATAAACAGAATCTGAATTCTTAAGAAGAGTCTAATTAGTGTCAGTGTAATAATTTGGTTTTCATATGTTTGTGGCTCATGGTGAGAACTTAATTGAAGATTCTCTGGATTCAGATTGGATTCCACAGAGGGGAACTTTTTTATTTTTCTGAGATTTCATCCTGCCTAACCCTGCCCACATTAGTGTTTGCTGCAGATCACCTAAGAAGCAAGCTTTTGTTTCCTAGGAGACTATTTAGCTTGCATTTAGAACCAAAATTATCTTTATTATATATGTTGCTGGTAGGTAAAGCAAGTCTAAGCTCTAGGATACATAAAAAGACAAAATTTTAATGCCTAAATAGTCTACACTGTGAAATCCTACTTTCAGAGCTTACTTAAGTAAATTGCTTTTCCATGATGAAAGGAAAAATAAATATGATAAATAGACTTCTTTGAAAGCAGAAGTGGCCAGAGACTTACCTGGGCAGAAACTGTCTACCTGGATATCAAACATAAACTTTTAGAAGAAATAACTCTGAGGTATCCTTATTAACCATGAAACTATCAAATATCATCTAAATTCCTCCAGAAAGAACAGTAAGGATAATGACCTTGAAAGGCATTATTTAGCCACTGTCTTCCAAAAGTGCAGGAACATACTCATTTATTCATGCCACAATTATTCAGTAAATGAGTGTTTATTTTATTCTGTGGCTATAGTGATGAGTGAGGGTTCATTTCCATTATTTAGGGGATAACTGGCAAATTCATTCATTCACTCATCCATCCATCAACTTTTAAAAATATTTGCTATAAAATAGAAAGAATTATTTTTTTTTTTCCCTCAGAGAAGACTTTCAACAGAAGAAATTTTCTAAGAGCTAAAAAAGTTAGGTGTATTGAGCTGAGTTAGATGGCTGTTAACCTATCAGGCATAAGCTAACTCTTCAAAAATTAAGTGGCTTTTATTTATAAAACTCTACACATTCTAGTCTGATTTGAGCACTGGAAACAGAAAGCTATTAACAAGTCAAAAGTTAGAGAGAAAGTAAATCATGCAGGACTTTAATATGATAGATTAAGGTATTGTGTGTGAAATTAATGGACACTGAAGAACAGGCCCAAGAGGTAAATTGGTATTTGGATTTTAGAGCTCTCTTCCCATGAGCAGTATAGAACATGAATTGAAGGAGAAAGAGTGAAAATCAAGGCAGAGTAATTATTATGATGACATATGTGATTAGATAAGGTAAAAGGGATCAGAGCTAAGAGGATGGCAAGTCAACCCCAAAGGCAGAGAAGAGAAAATGAATGGGAGAGATCATTAGGAAACCAATTTAAGTGATTAAAATGTGGATGATGAATAAAAGGTAGGTGTCAGATATGTCACTTAATTTCTAAAGAAGGGGATGAATCATAAGGGCAAAATTTTTGAAACCATAAACTCTACTGGCCTTTTATATTCTGTGTATGATATCAAACAATCAAAACATCTCGGTCCAAATTAAAGCTTATGTCCATCATTATATTAATACCTTTTACAAGAGGGGTAAACTCTTGTTATCACTGAGTTCATTTTTGTTGGATCTTCAGAAATGTAAAACTAATTCCTAAAGTGTTCTCTTTTAAATCTGTCTTTATAAATCTCTTGGATAAGTAAAGATTTCCCATTTTAGTTAGGAGATTACTATTGCATCTTATAAAAATATCATATTCACCCATGACTTGGCGTGAACTGTATATCTTCTTTGGTAAAGTGTCAGTTCAGATTTTTGGTTCACTTATTAATTGGGTTGTTTGTTTTCTTCATGTTGATTATTAAGCATTCTTTGTATATTTTGTATATCTTAGACAAATCCTTTTAAGATGTGTTTAACTTCTGGCTCAACTTAATTTCTGGCTCAACTTTTCATTGTCCTTAGTAGTGTCTTTCATAAAGCAGAAGTTGTTAATCTTATTAATTTAAAATTTCTTAATTTTATCAATTTTTTTCTTTCATGGGTCACACCTTTGGCATCTGAACACTACCTGACAAATCTTCACCTAAGCGTTCCGACATTTTCTCTTAAAAGCTTTTAGCTTTTATTGTTTAGTATTTTTATTTGTATTTTACAAATTGATATATAATTTGTCAATTGTATTCTTGCAATTTTACAAATTGATATATAATCTATCCACTTATTGTTTGCATGTCCGTGGTTCTAATAACAATGCTTGAAAAGACTGTCCCTTCCCCATTTAATTGCCTTTGCATCTTTGTCAAAGATATGTTGAACATTTTTGTGTGGCTCTGAGTTTTAATCTAGCTCTCTATTGTATTTTCTTTTACTAATACTATGCTGTCTTTACTAATGTAGCTTTAATATGTGTAAAATGCAGGACATGTCATTCCTCTAAATTTGCTTTTCTTCATAGTTGTTTTGACTATTTTGTTTTTTTTCTTATCATATAAACTTTAGAATCAATTTTCCAGTATCTACTCTGTAACATATTGATTGGGATTGGTTTGAATCTGTCCATCAATTTGGGAAGACAATACAATTAATAGTATTGTGTCTTCCTATCCATAAGCCTGAATCATGTCTTAATTTATTTGCATCTTTGATTTCTTTCATCAGAATTTTATAGTGTTCTGGGTGTGTGTTTATGTGTGTGTGTCTGTCTCTCTTTACACATACACACAGATTCCTGATGATGCCTTTTTTGCTGTTATTGTATATGGTATTGAATTATTAATTTGAAAGGCTAAATGTTTATTTCTTGTGCACCAAAAACAATTGACTTTTGTAATTTACCTTATATGTAGCAATCTTCCTTTAATTGCTTTTTATTTCCTGGAATTGTTTGTCAGTTCTTTGCAGTGTTTTGTGCAGATAATCATGCTGTATATAAAGAGAGACAGTTTTACAACTTTCTGCCCAATGGCTATTTTCTGCCCAATACCTTTTGACTAGAATATCAACGATAATGTCAAGTAAGAATGGTGAGAGGGGCACAATTGCCATGTGGTTGATCTTAGTGGGGTGGCATTCAGCCTTTCGTCAGTATGTCTGATATTAGTTGTAGATATTTTGTGGATGATACTGTCAAGTTTAGATATTTCTGCATTTGTGATAAATCTCTAAACATAGAACCTTTATATACATGAAAAGAAGAAAAGATTTATTTTAAAGAAGTAACATGATTATGGGGGTTGGCAAGTCCAAAGTTTCTTACAGGATGGGCCATGAGGCTGAGACCCAAAGGAGGCCCAGTGCTGCAATTCACACCTGAGACTGGCTTGTTAGAGAGCCAGGAAGAGGTGTTATTGCAGTTCAAGCCTGCAGGCTGTCTAGTGTAGAATTCGCACTTGCTATGGAATGTGAGACTTCTGTTCTACTGAGGCCACAAGTGACTGGATGAGGACAACCCACATTTTCGAGGGTGACCTGCTTTACTCTAAGTGCAGTTTTAAAATATTAATCTCAGGCCTCCCTGGTGGCCTAGAGATTAAGTCTCAGCTCTATCACCACTAAGGCCTGAATTCGATCCCCAGCCAGGGAGCTGACCTACATATGGTACAGCAGACCTCTCCTGTCTCGCTGCTCCCCTCAGCAGTGCATTTCAGTAGATCTGCCTGTTCTGCTCCCCACTCTGTCTCTGGTGAATCCTCTTCCTCCTTCCCCCACACCCTTGCACCTCTGGCCAGTTCTTCTATATGCAAAAAATAAAAATTAAAAAAATAAATAAAACATTAATCTCACCCAAAAACACCCTCACAGAAACATTCCAAATAAGGGTAACCACATATCTAGGCACAAAGGCTATCCTAAAAAATTAACAGACTGAAAAAAATATTTGCACACTTCCATTCTGGCAAACTACTTGTATCTAGAATATAAAAAAACAACTCTCAAGACTCAAAAGTAAAAATAGAAAAAAAAATCCTTTAAGAAAAATGGGCAAAATATAGGAAAGATAGATATTTCTTTAAGAAGACACAAGTGGAAAATAAGCACACAAGATGCTGAATATCATTAGCCATCAGGGAAATGCAAATTTATACCATAATGTTGTATCACTGCACACCTATCAAAGTAGATTAAAAAGTAGTGATAAAACCAAATACAGGCAGAGGTGCAGGGAAATGAGATCACATCACTGGGAATGTAAAATGATACAGCTCTGAAAAGAGTGTAATTTTCTAATAAAACTAAACATGCATTTAGTATACACCCCAGCAATAACACTCTTGAACTTTTACTCCAGAGAAGTAATTGCTTATATTCCTAAAAATAACTGTATATTAATGTTAATAAAAGTTGTACTCTTAACAGTCCCAATGGAAAAACTCAAATGCTCTTGAATATATAAATGGTTATACAAAATGTTGTCCATTCATAGCATGGAATATTACTAAAATATCAAAAAGGAATAATAAACTCTTAACCCATGCAACAACTTGGATGGATCACCAGGGAATTATGCTAAGTTAAAAAGTACTCTGTCAAATTGTTACATACTGTATGATTCTAAGGTTGTAGCCTGATTATAATAATAAAGAACAAACCTATGGCTGTCAGAAGCTAGTGAGAAGGTAAGGTTAGGAGGTGATTGTAGTTACAAGTGAAGCAGAGGAATCTTTATATTGGGACTCCAGAGTTGGTCACCCCAAACTATACATAATAAAAGTGCAAGGAACTAAGTATATATGTGCATACACACAGAAGAACAGCTTAAGGGGAGTTATTATTTAATCAGTACAGAGCTTTAGCTTGGGATGGTGAAAAAGAGATTGATAGCAGTTATGGTTTTATAACTATGTGAATGTACTTAACACTGCTGAATTGTAAACTTAAAAAATTGTTAAAATGGAAAATTTTAAGTTTTATGTATTTTGTCACAACATAAAGCTACAATTATCTGGAAATAAAAAAAAAATTAAATGTGGAAAGATGGGAGGACATTAAAAAGTAACCCAGAAACAATGCAAGCATTGACATTTTCCTTATAAATTGTTTTATAAGAGGAAGAACAGCATCTGTTATGGCTGTTTTCTAGATCCAAGGCACGTGTGGGATTGATAAAGGCAAAACCACAGAATTTTACAGGAAAAGAGTCTTAGTTGCTTTAGACTAATATTTGGACTGTCAGGTCAAGATTACTTGGTTGTGGTGGAGCTTGGCTCTGGGTGATTGTTGAACTCCTAGTTCATTGTGTTTGAGGGATACTACTGATCCAACAAATCCATTATTTTTACCCAAAATTTCTAAAAGGGTCAGAAGCCTCAAACAATTTGTCCCTAGTATATTTTTATGCTGATCACAATCAGTTCTTTTGAAGAAGTGGTTGCTCTGGTTAGTTTCTTCTGCAAATTTGGACGTTCTTACAGCCCCCAGGCTTAAATGGCAGGCAAGTCTCAATGAGAATTTCTTTATCACAATCTTCAGTCACCAAAGTTGGTTTGGGGCAACTTCCCTTAACCAGCTTCCCTTATTTTATAGTTTACTTTAGAATCACTATGGAAATTTAAAAAAGTAGTGATGACTGGGTACCAACCCTAGAGTTTCTGATTTAACTGGTTTCGGGATATGGCCTAGGCCTTAGGATTTTTAAAATATCCCTAGAGTATTTCAGTTTGTCTCTATACATCTTTTGAGAAATACTGGTGTGTAAAGAGGGAAAAAAAGCAAGATAGTTGCACTAAAAAAGAATACCCCTTATCTGATAGCTCAGCTAGAAAGTGGCCTTTTTCCTACCCTCATCTCTCATTGATCCATTCCATAGACTACAAAGCCCCCTAGAAAAGCTAAGCTTCCCTTTAGTGAACCTGGTGACCCCCATGTTAGAGCCAAAGTTTGTTCCCTCTTACCCCTCTGGCAATGGAGAACAGCTGGCGACCATCCTTTTCCCCCCATAAGCCAGTAGACAACAATAATCACCGAGGTCTACTGTATATTGTGCTGAATAAAAATATACAGAGAAAGCTGGTGAATTCTCTTTCCTAATCAACAAATTTATTAATTTGGTTAAACTCCCAGAGGTCTGTTTCCTTCACAGAAGTAGAATAAGTTAATTACATTCTCATGTTAAAACAACATCAATAATCTAACACAACAAAGGATAGTGCCTTTTTTAGAAAATCCTGTGGTGTGAATATTGCAGAAGTTAGTTAAACTGATAGGATTCTTACTAAACAATCAAATGCAGGTTTGTTTGTTTTTTTTTAAATGCAGTGTCTTGGAATTGTGTGAACTTATGTACTGTCAAATTATGCCTGTAATGCTGCATTGCTCAGTTCCCACTGGCTTCAAGGTAAATTATGTTCTTTTGGGAGTTGTTAGGAACTTCAGGAACTCCCACAAGTATCCAAAATACTTGTGTTGTCTTCTTAGAAACATTGATGAGCCCCAGATTCTTATATTCATCTTCCGTAAATGTGGCTGCTGAGTGAAGTCTTCTTTTTGCATGTTTATTTTATTTTTTTGAAGATATATTTATTTATGCATACAAGAACTGGGGTGTAAGCCAGAGGTGTGGGGGGTGAGAGAGTGGGGAGAACCAGAGGGAGGTGGGGAGCAGAACAGGAGGATCTACTGAAATACACTGCTGATGGAAGCAGCAGGCAAGATAGGAGAGGTCTGCTGCACCATGTGGGTACCTCCCTGGCTGGCCGGGGATCAAACTGTTGCAGCAGTGGCTGGCGATAGCTTGATAGTGCTGTCTTTAACCCCTGTGCCACCAGGGAGGCCCTGTTTTTTTGCATGTTTAATTCAGGCAGAAAACCAACCCATCGTTGTTCATTCATGATTTCATGTAACAAATATTAATTGAGCCTCTGTTGTATGCTGAATCCTATGCAGGCTGGTGGAGTTCAGATACTAAACAAGATTGATGGGCTATTCATGTAGGAGAAAATCCACAGATATTAGAAATATTAAAACCTGGGGTATAAAACCTGACTAATATCTGTGGATTCTCTCCTACATTAATCTGTTTCTGCACGTTCTATCATATATTTGTCTGGGACTCAGCTACTACATTATGAAATTGGAAGAATAATGTTTTCTTCATTATAGAGATTCTATTCATTATAGAGATTCCAATTATTAGGGGAATAAATAGAATAATAGACATAAAGTGCTTAGCATCATGCGAGGCACATTAAGCTGTTGCTTCTTTTGTTTCTCCTTATTATGACCTAAATAAATAAGGTTAGCTGTGAACAGAAATTAGTGTCATTGATAATAAATCAAAAGTCCTCTGATTTTTCCAATGGAGATGTGGATTTTCTTTTACGAGAAAAAAAAGATTTCTTATAGTATAACTTGCCATCATTAAATGAAACAACACATAATGAAAATTCATAGTGATAAAAGTTGAAAATTTGTGTGTGTTTTTTTTTAATTGGACTTATGCACAAGTGGCCATATGTTAAGTTTCTCAGATTAAATTATCTGACAGGGAAAGGAAAGGTTGCACTGAACGTGGCTAACTCCTCAACTGGGAAGTGCTTTTGTAGTTTTTCCCTCTATTTTATGGGCACAGTCAGCTGCCACAACCCTACTATGCCTGTGAAAAATAGCTACTTACATTTTCAGTCAAAGAGAATAGATGGCTCTCAGTATATCTCAAAAGATATACTGAGATTTCAGTGTCTGTGTTCCTGCTGAGATATGTGAGGACAAAATGGGAGAGTTCACCCCTGTCTTCTGTTTCCCGAGTAGCATGAAGAGTGAGCATGTGATATTTGGGGGATGAAGCAGAGGGATGGTTGTAAAGAAGACAAATTTCCATGAAGAAACTTAGATACCAGTCCCAGCTCTACCACTAATTGACAGTGCAAAATGGACTGGGTAATTTAGTACATGCGGCCTTAGTTTCTTTCCTAAAAAGAAGAGATTGAAATTTTATCTCATAGTTTGTCTAGATTTGGAATCTGAATATAACTGGTGGAATGTTACATGATGGTTTAAATAAGAATTGTATTTCAGGTATAGATTGACTTGGCCTTGATTTTTTTTTTTTTTTAATAAATCCACTGTGCTTTTATTTTTTTTTAAATATTTATTTATTTATTCATACAAGCACTGGGTACAATCAGAAGCACAGGATGGTGAGAGAATTCACCAGAGCCAGAGCAGGGAACAGAACAGGCAGAATGATGAAATACACTGCAGAGGGAGCAGCGGGTGCGGCAGGAGAGGTCTGTCGCGCCATGTGGGACCCTTGCTGGTTGCTGGGGATCGAACCGGCGCTGCAGAGGCTGCGGGCAGCTTCGCAGCCCAGCACTCAACTGCTGCACCACCAGGGGAGGCCCCATTGGCCTTGGTTTTTTTAATTAAAAATTTATGAGAAGAGAAATATATGAAAGGGGAAGAAAAAAGGTAGAACATCTTAAGGGTTAAACCTGTACTTAGTAAGCCAAAATAAAATCATGGCCTTTAAAATGGATACCTTTTTTAGCACCTTTTTAATAGTGATTATAATACTTGTTGAACAAAACTTATGCTCATGTAACACAATGTGACATGTATTCTTACCATCTAGATTTTGGCCTCTACTTCAATAAATCACTAACTGTAAAGAAGACAGTAGCTGATTAAATGCAATGAAACAGGGAAACCAACATAACAATTTGTTGTCAGATAGCAAAAGATATTGTCACAGATATCTGAAAGTACCAAAGAGTAGTTTCAAAGTGGTTCTGCCTAGCCCATTATGAAGATGCCAGATTTTCAAAGAAATTCCAATTTTGTGAAAAGTGCATAACTCAAAAGGGGTACATGATATAAGGTATACTAGAATAAAAAGTATAAGTTTATAATAATATTTACAGATAATGTTCTAATAAATATGTTCAGGGTATATGCAGCCTAGCATTGATGCCTATGGTTAACCTGTATTTTTATATAAATTTAGTAAAGTTCATAACCATTTTGCCACTTTATTTTATTTGTTTTAAGATGCTTATCAAGCAGTTAAAGAATTTATCACCTTTATAGCTTGCTTAGAAAATACTTAGGAAAATTTTCTTATGCTGGCGAGATTGACCTGTTGGATATTTTTCAATATTTGAGAAATTTACATATGTTGTATTTATATTTTAAAATGCTTAGAGAAATACAAGGTGAATATTGCTAAAATATTCACACATGACACTTAATAGGATAAATTTATTAATTCATTGAGTTAATAAAAGCAATTACTTTCTTACAAATAAAAATTGTATTTGTAAATTGGAGGTTTCAGAACACTGAATTTTAGATAATTAAATTTTATCAAATGACAAGACTTAGAGCATCACTGTGGATATGTTTTCTACTTTCAAAATCCCCTTCAGAATCTTTGATCCCAAATTATTTAACTGATACCAGACTACCTCACTACTTTTTATTTGTGACTTTACATGATGCTCTATATTCTTTATTATTCCAGATGCAACTTTCCTAATACATTGTAATCTCCTTGAGAACAGTTGCTTTAAGTCTATTTACCATAGGTTCTTAACACTTCTCTGAAACCACCCAGCGTTCCCTCCATCCTTCTTTAAACGCTGCCAGGAACCTCACTTCTACTTCTCTTCCTATCTCAGTGATCACTCCTCATTTGCCATTATTAAATTATCCCCCTCTTTCAGATCTCTAAATATTGGAATTTCCTAGGGCTTACTGTTCATGGTCCTTCTGTCCTATGGTACTAGTCCATGTCATATGGCTGTAAAACCATTGGATTGCCTGAAAATAAAATTTTTAAATTTTCAAATTTTTAAATTCAAACAATACTTACCCAACAATATTCTTTATGTTATGTCATATATCATGCTAAATTATGATGATCTATATTGTGTTTTCAGATATCCTATTTACTATATGTTAGGGAGTTTTCCCATGAATAAATGACTTTCTACATTTGTGGTAAAACGTTACATAGTAAAAACCTGGTGTTACCATTATAGTGAAAGTAAAGAGTAATTCCCACTGCTTGTTAGAAAAGGCTGAATATTGCCCAGTGTAGGAAGAATGAAAATAAAAAATCTGTAACTACCATAGACTGTACTCAGGAAGAAAATCCATTTTAAACCCCCTTTATACTTTGGATATGCAGGCGAAGAGGTCTCCAATTGGTTATGGTAATGCACAATGGTATTCTGTCCCCAGGAATTTTCAGTGCCCTAAAAGGGTGATTTTAATGGCCCTATCAACAATAGCAATGCCACTCACTAACAATGGGCATGAAACACAGCAGCCTAATCAAAGGAATAGGACCATCTGGCTTTTCTCTCCAAAGGGTTTTCTTCAGAATGTAATTACACTACTTACCCTGGTTATTACCCTGGTTCTAAAAATGGCTATTATTTTGTGACACCAGGAACATTTGCAATAGGTTGTATGGTGTGAGCAATGAGAAATATGAATGGACCCCACTTTGAGGGTGCCTAGCATCCAAAGGTATTCCCAGCACATTTTGGAAATCCTATGTAATCTGACTGCAGGTTTAGCAGATCCACCTCAATTTATACTCTAACCACAAAGTACTTCATCTGAAAGGGAGTATCAGGGACTTGAACCTGGAGATTGAATTGAGTGAAGACCAGGTTTAAATGATCGTTTGTTCTATTTATTTTTTTTCCACATAAATGTAAATGAGCTCTTATGGAAGTCATGGTAAATGTACCATTTTAGAGTTTACAGAGAATGTTTATTTAAAATACTTAAACAACCCGGTCTGCAGGGTTGGCCTTCCCTCCCAAAATAAACAGCCGCCCATTTGATAACCATTAGTGCATACAGGGACTTAAAGAGCGAGGTCTCTCAGAAAACAGGTTAAAACACATCCTTTTAATTATGAAGTCAGAATGATGCAGTGTTGGGCATCAGTACTTAATTATTCGAACTCTTTTGATGCCCCCTTTCTTTTTATTGGTTGGGGTGCATAAATGTGATGTTTCTCAGTCATTGGTTATTTTCTCCTTTTGGAGATGTTTAATTCTAAGGAGATAAGAAACACAGAGGGCATTTAATTGACTTCATATGAAGTTCTTGAAAGCTACTGATGTTTCTCGTTGGTTTAAAGTCTAATTAACAAATAAGCACAATGTAATGAAATTGTAAGAAAATTGATCTTTGAATTGCTGAGGATCAATTAGAATTATTCGCTTAGTTTTTTTTTTCACAATCACTCAGTGAAGGTTTTAATGAGACTGTTGCATTGTAAAGGTCTGATATGATATGATATCATATGTGATATGATACATAATTTCAGTTAAGAATCTTTCATTTACTCTAACTTCCATTTCAGGTTTTAAAAGAAAATTAAATATAGACTGTAGGGTAATGTAAAAGTATCAGGCTTTTCTGCCCTCCTGCCATTAGCATAGATGACTGAACCCTGCGGTCCTGAATGCATGCCTGATGGAGGGCACCTGGAGTAGGGTGTGGGCATAGATAAATGGGATTCACCTGGGCTAAGACTGGGCTTTAAGGGCGGTGTCATGGGGGTGCCAGCAGAAGCAGGAGAAGCAGAGATCGCCGGAGAGCCCAGATAAAGTGAAGACTTGCTGGGGGCCGGGAGGCCTGCCAGCCTCCCGGCACCCCCAGCACACCTGCCTGCCATGTGCCTGGTAAAATCTAAATAAAAAACGTGCAAAAGCCACTGAGGGTTCCAGGACTCTGACTCCTTCTTTACCTGGTCTGTTTGGGTCATAAATATCCTGCTCCGTGTCATTCCTGCCCCTACATAGACACAGAGCAGGTTTAATTATCTGTATTTTGCTGTTTCTCTTTCCTACCTATGGAGCTTCGGGAAGGTCAAACCATGACCCTGCAGGCATAGGGTTTAATCCAGAAAATTCAATTGTATTAGTATGTGACTCAGAATGTGCAGTCAGCGGGCTTAAATCTGATGATAAAACATTATTATGTAAAAATACCACCTAATAATGGTAAGTTGTCAGGAAAAAAAAATTGCAGCCTTTGAAAAATGGTTAATTTTATGAATTTCTCTTTTCAAGTTTTTGTGTATTTTGGAGTAATTCAGCATCTTTATTACTGCACTGATTTTAAGTAATTTATTCAGAACTTAGTTTTCTAGGTTTATCTGTCTTTCAAGATTTATAACTTTTAGGGTTGTTTGAAATGCAATTTTTCAGTTTATCACATAAACGGTAGGCTTTTAGTTTATGAAGCATGCCTAATAGACAACACATTTTAATTCCCATTGAAGTGTTAGATTTGTTCCTATTAGAGAATTAGATAGGATAGTGTAATGGTTATGAATGTGAACTCTGTTCACCAATGATCAAACCAAGCTCTATTTGGGGTAAGATATTCAACATCTCTGGGCCTCAGTGTCCTCATCATGAAAGTGAAAATAATGACAATAACTATTTTGTAAGATTACAGTGAGATTTAGTAAGTTAATATATAAAGTGAATATTATATGAAAGACATGTGCTACATGATATTATCACTTGTATTTATTTTTATTTAGTGATTAAGAGATGAACTCTGAGTAGCCTCTGAATCTGTTTTGCCACTACTGTTTGACTTTACCTAGCTAACTTAAATCCCCTCTGCTTCAATTTTTCCATCTATTCAATACACATATTGTAAGCCTCCTCCAGTGGGTTGTTACATGGTTTAAATATCTGGTATTTTCAGATAGTGTCAGTAATATGTAGAAAACAAGTAACTAAACTAAGAATAAGATAAAGACAAGCTTAAATCTAACCCTTGAAAGCTTACTATAGAACTGAAGTTTCAGGGAGGTGGGGCTGGGGGAAGAGGGATAAAAAGAAGGAAGCACAGTGAACCATGGTGGTGGGTGTATTATGGTGGTAATAACAGAAGGGGTATCCTAGTATTACCTCAATTGAAAATAATAAATAAATAAACAAATATCTGGTATTTTAAACATATAATAAATTTTAATTAACAATTTAAGTAGAATCAAGGGGAATATCCCAGATGATACAGGACATGTTTTACATACAAATGTTTTTTAAGAAAAAACTTAAATTTGGCTTCTTTATTTATTAGACAAAGAATGTTGAAGAAAATGTAACTTTTTATGACCAGGCTTGTTTACCATTTCAACATCAGAGTTTGTAGCCTGACTTTTTTTTTTTTAAGTCATTCTCTTCATTTTATTTTTTATGTTTAATATATTTTATTTTATATCATTCTTACATCATTTTTCATTTTTACACTATGTATGCATTTTCATTTTGGTTATATCCCCCATACAATTGTCCCCCCCTTATTTTGACACTAATCTCTCCTCTCCTCTCCCTATTTGCTTAGTTTTCTAAGAACTACTAAACTGTCTTCTAAAGTGACTGTACTATTTTGATTTCCCATCAGCAATGAATCCAAGTTTCTGTTGGTCCTTTACTGAGATTTAGTGCTATCAGTGCTCTGGATTTGAACCATTCTGGTAGAGGTATAGTGGTATCTCAGTGTTGTTTTAATTGACATTACCTTGATGACATGATATGAGATTACTTTTGATATTATTTGTCATCTATATAAATTCTTTGGTAAGGTGTCTAGTAAGGTCTTTGGACATTTTAAAATAGGTTTTCATTTTCCTTTCAAAATATGTTGGACCTATTTTATTTGGTTATTAAAAGACTAATTTATTAAATGTGTTCCTTCTTCAAAGTAAGGTTTCAGATTTATGCAATTATAATTTCAGATTCCAGATTAATGTCCTCAAAAGATTTCATTAAAGATAATCACACATACACAGAATACAAAGAAACAAAACAAAGAAACAGACAAAATGAAACCAAAGCAAACTCTGGAAAATTGACTGTAGTGTTGAGATTACCTTGTGTTAGGGTGGAGGTAGGCAATAAAGTAGGGAGGGGACCCAGTAGATTATGCTAGAGAACTATAGATGCTTTGCTGTTGGGTGTGATAACATACATTTGAAAACATGTGAACCTATTCTAAATCATATAGTGATGTAACCAAAGTTACCTTAATATAAAATTATACAACTAAAAAGATAATGTTATGAAGCCAAAATCCTATAATGACATATAATTTTTGTTTCTCATCCAATTTTTGTAAGTGTTATTTAAATTTTGGAGGTATATTTTTGCTCTTCCATATGTGCACATGTTCTATTTATCTTTCAACAAACCACCATGACAATATTCCATCTCCTCCTTTTTTCTTCCTCTGGTAATCAATAAATTCTTTCACTAAGTCCAAGATTTATTCCTGTTGTTTTTTGCCTGTGTATGTTTTTGGTTATTTATATTCCACAGTTGAATGAAACCAGCTGATATCTGTCTTTCACTTTCTGGTTTATTTCACTGAACATAATACCTCAAGGTTGATCCATTTTGTCCCAAAAGCCACTTGCTTCATCTTTTTAACAGCTGTGTAGTATTCCATTGATTATGTATTCCATAATTTCTCTACTCATTCATTAGTTGAACATTACTTGGTTGCAATAATACAACTTTTAAAATGAATATTCTAGTCATTTGTTTCGTATGTTTATTAATTTACTAATGTTATTTGTTTATTTTTGTCTGTAGTCCTTTGATTACTGCATAGGAGCAATTTTGGAATTCATTTTCTTCATTGTTTACAAATTACCAGAATTGACTATTCATATCAAGTGGTAGATTGGTTGTAGTTAATGACCTTTTTATAGTAATTAATTGTTCTAGAGATTGAATAATAGAGAATGTTACTTGCTATCTGTTTTACCTCCTTAGTTTTCCTGAAGCATCCATCATCTAGGAACACTGTCAATCAGGAAAGAAGAGAAGAACTATGATTACTGCATGACTGCAAGAGGTAAGGACACCAGACTCCTTATATACTGTGTTCCTTATCATGGTAGTGATTTCTCAGATAATGACTTTCGCCTTAACGACTCTTTAAAGATAGTATTTTGACATCACAGTTTCAGAGCAAAATCACACTTATTTTACACAGTAGTCAGAGGACATAATGTGGGATGAGTTAGAATTTTATGCTGTGTTGATATCGATATCCACAGGGTAACTTTGCATATTCAGACCAAGAGGAAGCAATGGTGAGGCATTATCTTCTGTGGCTCTTCAGACTCATCAAGCATATCCTACTTCTTGTGTCTTGATCCCTTTCATTAAAGATTCAGCATTTAATTTGACAAAAGATGTTTTGTAGCTTAATTTTATTTTAATTTCAATTTGTAAAAAAATCATGAATGTCGGAAAGGTTCAGATCTTAGTGAAAATAATGGTGCAGACAGAATGGGCCTTTAATATAATGACTTCCTCAACTACGTTCAGCTACCACCATTGAAGTCTCCATTTCATATTTGAAGTCAGTACATCTTTATTTCACTGAATCTTATTTACCTACATTTGTGTACTTTCAAAATGCTGTCTATTAGCTAAATTATTTGTTTTCATTGGTCATTTGATATATTATTATCTGTGATTAACATGTATATTTATGGGTTAGAATAGAATACATCATATTTCTTTCCCATAAAGTTAATGAAAAATATATTGTTTTTACTCCATGTGTTTGCATGTAGTCAAGGTCTTCAGGAAGAAAAAAAAGTAAGTAAAGGATGGACCAATCAAACTGAAGGAAAGCGTGTAATTGTGGGAGGGGTGGAATGTCCGAACTATTGGCCCATTTCTTGCAGGTGCACCCATATTTCTCTAGGGCATGAGTACCTCTCTTTCTGCTGGCTGCTAAAAAAATGGAATATATTTGAGTTATAGAAAACTCAGTTTTTAATGTTTATGAGGTGCCTGCTTTCTGAAAGCATAGTATTGAAGTCCCTGGCAAGCACAGCCATCTGATGTTAAACATAGCATAGAGGTGACGAAGATTAAATTTGTGCAGAAGCTGACGATTTTGTCGATAGGTTCCCAAGTCTCACACCTGTACTGTAGATCTAAAATTAAAGTTGTCATAGGTGATATTATTACTGAGTTGTTCTGAAAGGCGTCACTTACTTCTTATAATTGAAACAGAGTGTATTCCTACAAACATTAGCATGTCATAAATCATATGGGTTTTGGAAAACTACTGGCTTTCAACAGGGTTTTATTTAATGAAAATTAACACAATAAAATGTCTTCATTGCAGTAATCATGCAGCAGTGAAACCCATTCAAAACACATGGCTTTCATTTTTTTTTTTTCTTGAAAGACTAAAACATCTTGCCAAACTAAGATAGGCAAAAGACAAAAAAAAAAAAGTTTGATTATTTAACATTCCATGATTTGTAATGGATGGAGCATTAGAGAATAACAGTGATGAATACCAGAATTGATCTCATGTCACCAACTTAAGACTTTATTTTGGTAGCATATTACATTGACATGTGGTAAAGGTAGCCAAAATGTTACAGCAAAAATGAGGGGTGGGAAAAAAAGTCCATTTTTTCTCCCATAAGAATTGTGAATTGGGAACAGTCTTTTAAAATGTTAGTTCAGCTGAGACTTTCTGATGAGTAGGAAGGTGTGAATAATTAGCTTTGGAAAGTAGTCATTTGAAATTGCTGAAAATTTCTTTGAGAGTTAACCAATGCAGGTAACATATGTAGCATACTTTAAAAAGGAATAACGTAAAGCTAAGAGTTGCTTCCAAAATGACATCTTTGGGCAACCAACCTCCCAACAGAGAGTTACCACTTGTGTACATTTATATTAGGCAGATTTAAGCTAAAAGCATGTTAAATGAGACATTTGCAAGATCTTCAGAAAATTAATTTATACTGAACTTGGCATGACAACAAGCAAGGGAATATTCACATAGATTTTTGGCATGCTCACACATTAGACATGACGTTTGTGGAAATGTAATTAAGTGTATAAAATATACTTTAAATAGCACACTTGGCAGGAAAGGGGAAAAGTCTTCTATTAAAAAAAAAAAAAGAAAAGCATCTAAGGTAATAGTAGCTGTCCAATGTGAATATCTTGAGATTTGCTGTTTATTGTTATTGATGGGATATTTTCTTGTATAGCACAGGCAAAGTGAGGGACAAATTCATTAATGTAAAAAAAATGCAGGGAGCATTTAAGAAAAATAGCTGAATCTCAATAAGAATGGAGATTTGTGATATTTTAACTTACCCTAGTTCCACTGCCCACTCACCAACTCATAGGAGACTTGAAAAGACAAGCTTTCATTCCAGCACTGATGGGAGCACAACAGAGCTGTAGCTCTTTTAGATTCTTATTCCTAAAGGATGGCCATTTCTGACCTGGTCCAATGTTATTATTCTCATTTTGCTGATGAGGAAATGGAGACACCATTCTTTAATTCCAAACCATGCTAGTAAGAGGTAGAATTGCAGTAGTGATGGCTTGATATTGTAGAGGAAGAAAGAGTTTCCATCTTCTTAGGGTTTCACTGAGTATGAGAAAATGACAAAGACAGATTAACAAGAGAAAAGCATACAGATTTACTGAGTAAAATTTTAAGTGACACAAGAATCTTCATGTGGAAATGAAGACATGAAAAAAGTTAGAGCTGAGTACTTTTATGCTAAGTTTGAGGAAATGTAGAGGAGCATGAAGGTTAAAATATGAGGTGAATATAGCAAATTTATCAAGACCTAGACCTCCCAAGACTTAGCAAGACTGTATTGTTTGAATCTTTTCAGAATCTTTTTTTTTTTTTTTTTTTAACTTTGGAGATATGGGTACTCTTTTCCTCCAAGTGTGGAGAAAACACCCTTCACAGGAAGGTTTTATGACCTGTTTCAGGAAGGAAAGTAAAGGGGAGGTTAGAGTGACCTTCCTGTTCTGGTGGTTTTTCTCAGTCTCCTTGAGCTTAAAATATTAAGTATGCCAAAGTGTTATATTTTGAGGTTATATGTACTGCACCGCATCAACATAGAGAAATAAATGAATGAAGTTATTTACTGCTGGTGAGAAAAAATGAACAGATTTACTGCCTGCTTCATTTCTCTTTATGGGCAACTCTAAAGAATAATGAAAAGAAGGGAAAAAGGGAAAATCCATTTGATATTATTTTTTCCTTTATTTTTTCGTGTGTGTGCGTGTGTGTGTGTGTGTGTGTTTGAGAGAGAAAGAGAGAGGCAGAGAGGTGGGGGAGAGAGAATAATGAGCCTCTTTGTCTGGAATAACTGTGCTTCATCAACCTGCACATATTGTGAAGGAATTAATATATATTTATGTAACATTTATATATATATATATTATATATATATATATATAAAAGACTCAAAAATCTCTCCATGCATATGTGGAAAGTTTCCAAAACTAAAATTATATGCCCAAATAAATCCAGCATCTATGTTTCCCACTTCTGTCTCCCATCACTTTCTTTAAATCTGAATGCATTTATGGTGAGTAGATAATCAGTTTTGCTTTCTTTTTGATTTATATGGCCAATTCCAAAACTGATCACAAATTCTTCCTCTTCTATAATGCATGCCTTTATTTTTGCTTTGAAACTTTGCAGCTACCATCAAGGAGTGAAGGGCTTAATTCTCTATTTCTTGGACCTGGATTTAAACCTGACATGTGTTGACCAGTGAAACATTAGAAAACTGCATACAAGTGGAGACTTGACAAGAGCTTGAACCATAGAGTTTTTCTCTCTCTTGCTGTTCTTTGTCCCCATGTGAATGGGCTTCATCCAGCTAGTTGGAGGATCAATGATACACGGTCCAGTTACTTTCACATGCCCTGAATAGTTGATGCCCACCTGTTCACACCAGACAAGTGAATAAGGCCATTAATACCAGCTGATCACAAACAAGTGGGTGAACTTCACCAACAACATCAGTTCTAGTTAAGCCCAGTCCAAAGGCCAACTTACATTATGATAAAAGAAAAGGCTGTTAATTTGAACCACTGATTTTAGGATGGTTTGTTATATAGGACAACTAACTGTTCTGCCTTGAAAGGGAATAGTATCTTATCAACTTTTATAGGGAATAGAAGCTTGTCTAATGAAGGAAAGGAAGTCTCATCTATTTCTGGAGTAGAGACAGAACTAGGTCCAAATGCAGAGTCAAACTTCTACTGAAAACTTAAGACATTTGATTTAAACTCATGGCTTGATAGTCCCCCCACTTTCCTTAGGGGAAGAATCATTCAGTGAAGAGCTGCTTAGTTGACAGCAGGACAAGACCCATGGTAGCCAAATGAATTTTATTTTTACTCCATCCACTCTTTTATTTTTTTTTAAAGATCTATTTTTATTTATGCATAAAAGAGCTTGGGTGTAGTCCAGAGTTGGGGGGGCGGGCAGTGAGAGAATTCACCAGAGACAGAGTGGGGAGCAGAACAGGTGGGTTGACTGAATTATACTGCTGAGGGGAGCTGTGAGTGAGACAGGAGAGGTCTGCTGGCGCCATGTTGGTCAGCTCCCTGGGATAGAGCTCAAGCTGCAGTGGCTGCCCATAGCTTCATAGTGCTGAGACTTAACCCCTTGCACCACCAGGCCCTCTATCCACTCTTTCTTTAGGCTTTCCCATACTTAACACTCCTCAGAGGCAGAACATATAATGATTCTATGCTCTACCAGTTCAAGGACCTTACAGTACTTGGATCTCTCTTAATTCTTTTAGAATGTGTCTAATACCAGTGCAAAAGAAATCTTTTGGGTTAATAATAATTAGGCTCCTTGGCTGAGCTTCCTTTCTTTCCCACCCTAGATCCCTTGCCACTTCCAACACCTTTTACTTCCAAGGGATGCCTGAGAACTTCATGAACTTAGCCGGTAGATGTATAAACTTTATGGTCAAGAAATCAGTTCACCTCTAAAAAGTAACCTGCTTCTGGTGTGAAAAGTAGCAATTGTTTACATATGGTTAACATGAAGGCATAAGGAGGCCAAACATTAGGTTTACAGCCTTAACATGCCTTGGAGCAGGTTCTGGTAGGATTTCCTTTTCTATATTAAGTTCTCTTCTATACTGAATTAGTTGACTGAGCCTCAAAGGAAATGTATCCAATGAGTGAACTGAACCCATTATCCTAAGCACCTGGTTGTAATTGGCATTTGTGTAATGATGTGAGACACCTCCCAACACTACATTTAGGGAGGTCAACAACAACTAAAATCTCATGTTCAAGTTCTCTAAATTTGAGTAGCGTTAAAAGGAAACCTATTCAAGCATTATTATTTGCCTATTTATGTGTCTTAACAGAATTTTATGCTTCATCCTGTGTTTTGTTGTTGAACTATATTTTTTTTTTTGCTCCGTTAAAGATAGGATCTTCCAATGAGGTATAGTAACCACATCTTCAGATTCCACTGCAATGAATATGTAGGAAGGAAGCACTTTCTGTGTACCTGTCAATTAAATTTTATGTACCACTTCTTCCAAAAAGGAGAATATTCGCTGATCATGATGTTGAGTTCAGCACATTTACATAGTTATTAATGGTAACATGAATGTGGGTTAAATAGAAGCTCCATTTCTCTCTCTACTGCATTCAAAGGATGTAATAATTCTTGAAGTCCAAGAATCTTGCTTTTTCACTTTCTCTATAGTCACAATATGTGACTATATCCAAACCATAATATATAAGCTATAACATTCTGGAATACTTGAACAATCAGAGAAAAGTCTATATCATATCTAATTCCAGAAAGGTTAGAATCAATTCATTACTTCAAGATATCCATTTTGAGAGATTCCCATGCCAATATGAAATGTAGTACTACTTACAGAAGTTATCCTATATCTCAATCAAACCTCTCACCCCAGCAATTTTAACTTTTTCCTCCTTACTTGTATATTCTTTGTGGTAATGGAGATAGACTGACTACTATTTTTCAGCTTTCTGTTAGTGAAATAAAATTTGTTGGATTTCATCAGTTACTTCATAATTATTTGAATTGTTCAACGAGAAAGTCTTCCTAGGGAAAAAAGATTGTATGTGGGTCACACAAGCCAGCCAGAAGAGGGTCCTCATGGCCTAAAATGGGGCAATTTCATAGGCTAGTAAAGATTATCCATAGATGAATAAAACAAGAACTAAAGATAATATTCTGATAAATATGTATATGCATATATATAAATCAACAAATAAAGTTTAATGACTAGTGAGATATATACAGGTTCAAAGTATCCTCAAATATTTCTTAATTGCATATTTGTAGTAGAGGTTGTTGGCAGACACCATTTTAATCAAGTGGTCACCATAATGGGACATATCAAAATCATGTATCATGCATATGAAACAATGAGAATGCAATATTAGCTCTGTGATATTTCTACCAGTGGTACATGACTTAAATAATAAAGAAAAGTTAAATGGAGGCATATTCTAAAACTCAATGGAGGCATATTCTAATGGAGGCATATTCTCAAACTCAATGGAGGCATATTCTAAAAAATAAATGACCTGGCTCTTCAAAACTTTCAAGGTTAAGAAAGTTAAGGAAAAAAACAAAGAATTTATACAAATTGAAAAAGACTGAATAGACCCACAGCTGCTATGCAACTTGTGATTGTTTTAATGTATTCCTCTAGTTCATCTGCCAGAGCTTCCCCCCACCTTATTGAGGAATCATCAACAAATCAAAGTATATATATTAAAAGTATTAAACATGATTTGATATGCAGTCATACACCAAATAATGATGTTTCTGTCAATGACATGTGTACAACAGGGACCCTAAATCCCTACTGCCCAGTGACAGATGTTATAGCTGTTTTAAAGTCATAGAATTTTACACAGACAGCAGCCTCATACATCTGTTTTTTCCACATCCTTGTTTACCACAAACATTATTTTCTTTTGTGCCTGATTTAATCTTGTGTTGTTTTGTTCATCATGGCCCCTAAGCATACAAAATGCACTGCTAATATTGCCAGGAAGAGGCCATGTCAAGTGATTGACCTGGAAATGAAATTAAAAGTGATTAAGTACTATGAAAGTGGAAATCAGTGATGGTTATTGCTTTCCAGCCAGGCATATCCCATTCCACATAACTATGATCTTAAGAACAAGAACAAAGTGATGGGAAGCTGTTAAAGGATCTACTTCTTTGAAAGCAATGAGACTAATATAATTCAAAAAGTACCCATATCAGATGTGGAGAAACTTCTAATTACCTGGATTGAAGACCAGACACAGAAGCATATCATTCAAAGTACCATGCAGTCATGACCAAAGCAAAAAGGTTGTTTGTGATGTTTGAAGGAAAGGTTGAACCCTAGTACAATTACTGCCAGCTATGGGTATTTTAAGCAATTAAGGAATCATTATTTATTATATAACATGAAAGTGAATGATGAGTCTGTGCTGATGTAAAGGAAAAAACAAATTTTTTGGAAACTAGATAAACTGATGGTGGAGAAAAATTACTTGCCAGAGCAAATCTTCAATGTGGATGAAATTTCCTGATTCTGGAAACAGATCCCTGAAATGTAATTCATCCAAAGGAAGGACAAGTTAATGTCAAGTTTGAAGACTTTTAAGGACAGTCTTTTTGGTTGCAGGGCACATAGTAAAATTTTCTGATCTGATACAGTGAGAACCAAGGTCTTCAAGCATATTACTGAGCATATACTGCTTGTATACTACAATAAGAAGTCATGGATGACCCAGATCCTCTTCCAAGATGTCCTGAATTGCTATGCCAGCAAAGTGGAGAAATAATATTGACAAAAAATATACCTATCAGGATTTTGGTTACTGTTGATAAGCTCCCAGCATCCTCCTTTTATTGATGATCTTCATCTTGATATAAAGTGGTATTTC
>NW_023603851.1:0-80688 GCF_014898055.3 Talpa occidentalis | reverse complement strand
TCCTGTCCTTAGCTCCACACGTGCCCTCCCCTCGCTGCTGGGCCCTTCTGGGGACGCCTCTGGCTTCCTGACCGCCTTCAGCCCAAGTCCCCACCCAGCCTGAGCCCAGGCTTTCCTCAGGGCTGACACCAGAGTCTCCAGCTCCCCAGGGAGCCTGGGTGACCGAGGGGGTGTCTGCGTGTATCCTGTCCTCACCACCCTGACACCTCACTTCTCAAGCATGTGGTCATCCCGCCTCCACCCCTGCCTCAGAAATTCTGGAGTTTCTGTTTTCCCTACCTGGACCGTGGCTTTTCGACAGCTCCTGGAGCACCTGTGAGCAGATCATTCCCCTGCTGGGCCTGCTGGAGACCATGACCAGCTCTGCAAACTCTCCTTCTCCACCTTGGCTTCTGTCCCACCCTCCCTCCCCTTCCTCAGGAGCAGCCCCCACTGCAGGCGCTTCCCTGTCCTGCAAGGTCACTCAGCTGCCATTCTCACCAGGGCCGCCTGGCATGTGCTGGGCAGACTCCTCTGTGGCTGACTGGAGCTGGGGTGGCCTGGAGGGCACAGGGGACATGTCCTGATTTCTGGGGAGAGGGAGGGGTCACCCGGGGAGCCTTGCTCTTCCAGCCCAGCCCTTCAGAGAGTCTCTTGGGTCCCACAGATCGAGAGGGGAGCCTGTGTCCCTTCCCTCCCGCTCCAGCCCCCCCTGGTTCTCATTCACAGCTGTCCAGCGCCTCTGCTACAACTTCTCCATCATTCCTCGGCCCAGGGCCTGAACGACCATGGTGTGAGATTCAAGGCCAGGTGGAGGGGTCCCTCTTCCTTCACTATCGCTGTGGGGGGCAGGAGGTGAAACCAGTCTTTCCTCTGGGGACCAAGGAGGACGCCACAGAGGCCTGGGAGGGACAGACTGAATCCCTCAAGGACCTGATGGAGGAGCTCAAGAAGAAACTGCTTGACCTGCAACCAGGGATGGTGAGAAGCAGTGGTGAGTGGGGAAGCCCCAGGGCAGAAAAACATCCCCGTGGGCCCAGGAAACCATGAGGTTTGTGTCAAACTGTGGTGTTTGTGTGGAGTTGGTTCCTCCCCAGAGACCCCAAGGAGGGAGGATGTGGAGGACAGAGCAGGGCAGGGAGTCAAGGGCCAGGGGGGTGGGTACCGGGTGGGCCAAGGCTGTGGAGAGCAGAGACCCAGCTCTTTCCCGGGGCAGGGCCCCTCTCCCTGCAGGGCACGGTGGTGTGTGAGGGGGAGGCCCGTGGACAGAGCCGCGCATCCTGGCGCTTCGTCGTCCATGGACACATCTCCCTGCGCCTGGACTCAGAGACCAGACTCTGGACGGGGGACCCGCCCGCAGACACGGGGAAGCTGGAGAGGTGGGCGGAGGACAGAGACCTGAACCACTTGCTCTTGAAGATGTCCCTCGGGCACTGCAAGATGTGGCTTCGGCAGGTGGCAGCGCACCGGGAGATGCCAGGGACGACAGGTAGTGCTGTGTGGGCAGGAAGCCTGGTTTTCTGACATGAGTGTGTGTGTGTGTGTGTGTGTGTGTGTGAGAGAGAGAGAGAGAGAGAGACTGGGTGTGAGTCTGCCTGAGGGAGCAGCTGATCCTGCACAGGGAGCGGCTCTCAGGAGACACTGGTCACAGGGGTGTTCTCCCTCCTTCCCCTTCTCCTCCCGCCCTCTCTCCACTGCCGGGGACCAGCGCAGCAGTAGACTGGCAAGGCCGTCCCAGCGATGAGAAAACTGTGCAGGATGGTCAAGGATTCAGCGCATAAATGACAGACAGACACACTTCAAGAGTGAAGACCTGAATGTAATGTGCTCAAAATCATCATCCATTTTTATACCTTTTTTAACAATGGATGATTTCATACAAGTTAAATTTTTCTCAGCGTGAGATGATTACTAATACATAAGGCCTCATGCTATCTATCGTTATAGATGTGACCAATGTTGCATAGTAAAGGACAGATAACAATCTCAAGGTAATGATTACAGCAATCTAAGCCTACACAATTATTCATGATTGCACAGAACAGCATTCTTTAAGCTAGTTTTTCTTGTTCTGTTTCCAAGGCTACAGCTTATCAGTTATTGTAGAAAGTATAATATTTCACTGGTTCTACATTTTACTTTATGTAATCACAAACAATTTTTATATATGTAAGCATTTTTATATTTGTAGTATTGTCTCATGTGAGAAGTAGTATAATTACTTGAAAACTAACATTAGCACAAGTTATATTCTTTGTCATGCATTTCCAAGACAAAGATTTCACAAGTATAGAAAAGATAAAGTAGTTGAGAAAACAGTATAATTATAGAGTGGTTGCTAAGTTGCTTCTTATGCAGGAACAATGACCAACTGGTTAATAGTTAAACTGCTTTGTCGGTAGCTCCATCAGGCTTGTTTTCTGGTGACGTTCTGCGGCAGCCATGTTCTCAGGCAAAGGAGGGGTTTTTACTGCGGGCTTAGTGCCTGGATTGGGTTTACAAGCATTTAGGCATTTGCCAGAGTTGAACGGCAAAGATTTTCATGATGAAGCCCCTCGGGGACTGCGCCTGTCTTAGGTCATCAGGAGACACAGACATGCAGCTAGCCAGTGCCATCTTTAGTCTGCCCCCGATCTTACCCGTCATTGACTGTCCAGTCCAGCGCACAGGGGAAAGGGGTCTTATTTACTCTGACTTACTGTGTGTCTGAGTAAAAGCCTCCCTTTTTCCATTAGGTTCACATGCGTTCAGCGGCAGAGGCAGCCGCATCTCCCCTGGGACATTGCTCTGGGGATTCTAGCTGACCCCACACACAAGGGAGTCATGCTCTTTTCAGAGGTTTCCTTCTGACTCTCCCTTCTCTGAGAAACCCTTCCTCTGTCTCACCTGCTGTGTGTCTGCAGTCTGTCCTGTCCACCTCGCATGCCAGCTCCTGAGAGGACTCTCTGCACCTCTCCTGGGCCCTCCTCTGTCACAGCAGGGATGACTCATTAGAGGTCACCCTAGTTCCCTTCACTGTGTGAGGCCCTGGGGGTTCAGGGCCCAACTCCTGTCTTAGGCCCACCCATCACCCCCTACCCAGGGCCTGTCACTGTGGCCCAACAGTAGAGGAGTAGAGCGTCCTCCTCTATGCTGGAGCTGGGCCAGCAGGCGCTAGGCGGCCTCGTCTCACCTGTGGGGTCTGGCTGAGGGTTTTCACTCTTGGGTTTCCATTTCAGCATCGCCCACCACAGCCCCCTCACATCCAAAGCCAGGACTGTCAGACACATGCACTGGCTCATCCCTGTGACCCTCCTCCCCTGCACCATCCTACTTGGCATCATGGGTTACATTGAAGGTACTAGGACGTGACGTGCAGATGGCTGGTTGTGAGGAGGGGGATGGAATTTCCAGTCTTACCCCTGAACCTGCTCATGGGGGATTGAAACCAGGTGAGAAGGGCTCATGTCACCTGAGCAAGAACTTGGACAAGCCCGGCCCTGAGTGCCAAGGTGTCCTCACTGTGAATCCAGAGGGAGGGAAGGGCCAGCAAGGCTTAGGGCCTGTTCATGCCAATGGACTTGAGTCATTCAGTCATGACTTGGGTCAATACCTCTTAGGCTACTGCACGCAGGGTGGGGTTGGGCAGGTAAAGGGAAGGGCCTGACCATGAGAGAGGGTAAGGCTCTGAGTTGGGGGGGGGTGTTCCTGGAGAGGGGCAGCCCCAGGAGAAGGGACCCAGGATCTCTCTGAGACAAACACCTTATTCTTTTCAGAAGGTCCGCGGTGCTGCCCGAGCCACTGAGACTGGACCTGGATCAAGACTCCGCATTTTGAAGATTTATTTTTATTCTTCATTTCTGCATTCAAGAACTGGGGTGTAGGCCAAAGGTGTGGGAGGTACGAGAATTCACCAGAGAGAGTGGGGAGCAGAACAGGCAAATCTACTGAAATACACTGCTGAGGGGAGCAACAAGGGAGTGGGGAGTGGTCTGCTGGACCATGTGGGTCACCTCCCTGGCTGGGGATGGAACTCGTGCTGCAGTGGCTGTGGATAGCGTCAAAGTGTTGAGTCATAACCCTTTGGGCCACCAGGGAGGCCCAATACTGCACATTTTCTTAACACATGATGCCACTTCCTCCTGGTGCTGAAGATGAAATTCCTGTTCTCCCAACAACCTGAACAAGAAATCCTACTGCACAAACATCCATTCGGCTGTTATATCGTGGCAGAAACATGAACAAAGACCATGTAGAGAGGGGATTGTCCTGTAGGGTGCAAGCGTGCGTGTGCATGTGTGTGATAGTAAGATATCCCCAGGTCCAGAAACCAAAGTTTAAACTATGCTTCACTTCTGAATCATACATAATAGGCAACTAACTTTCTTCCTACGCATTAGCAAAGAGTTGTATTCCTTCCTAAGTGTGAGTCAGCTTCCATTGTGTCATCCCTTGTGCTGTCACTGTCATGAAATGTGTCTGAGATATTTAGTGACAAGAAAGAAAAGACAGGCAGTGCCCAGTGTAGGGCGGATGTGGACAGAGTGAAACCCTGGGTGGCTGGGGAGAGAGTACAGAGATGGAGAGTCAGTGAGGGTGATAGTGTGAGGTGAGGGAGTGTGTGTCCTGGGGAAGACCTGAATGTCCTTGACCCTGGAGGTTTCAGAGTGAAATGTGGACCTTAGGGATGAGGAGCAGGAGGGGATGGTGCTAGAAAGCTCAGTGGGGACCTGCTCCCTTGGCTTGTCCAGTCCTTGATCATAGATGGACTAGATGGTCTTACAGGGAATAACATTTTATTTGCTATATTTTAATTATTTCATTTATTGTATTTAATTATTTTATCTGTTGTATTTCATTTATATTAATTATTTTACTTATTGCTTAATTTTTTGTTTATTTTAGTTCTTTTTTTCATTTTATTTAGTTCTGTGTAGAACTGGGGTGTAGGCCAGAAGTTGGGGGGTGAGAGGATCCACCAGAGACAGGGTGGGAGCAGAACAGGTGGATCCTTTCAAATACACTACTTGGGGAGCTGCAGGCAAAACAGGAGAGGTCTGCTGTGCCAGGTGGGTCAGCTCCCTGGCAGGTGATCCAACTCAGGCCATCCTGTGGGTCTTCTGGGTGGCAGGTCACCAGGGAGGCCCTATTTTAGTTCTTATATGATTTTATTTAAATTATTTTATTTGTAGTATTTTAAGGATTTCCTTTTGACTTTCTCGATCTTTTTGTCTTAACATTTTAGTTTATTTTCTTTCATTGGGTTGTTTTTTTTTTTATGGAGGCATGTTTTATTTATTTGTTTGTTTGTTTATTTGTCTTGTTTATACATGCACTGGGTACAGTCAGAAGCGCGGGAGGGTGAGAGAATTCACCAGAGCCAGAGCAAGGAGCAGAGCAGGCAGAAGGACCGAGGTATACTGCTGAGGGGAGCATCGGGCGGCAGGAGAGGTCTGTGCGCCATGTGGGACCCTCCTCCAGTGGCTGGGGAGCAGCCGGGGATCGAACCGGCGCCACAGAGGCCACGGGCAGCTTCGCAACCCAGCGCTCAACTGCTGCGCCACCGGGGAGGCCCGGGTTTTCTTTTCTTATCCAAGTTCCATGGACCACACTAGATGACTAACCAGCGTGACAGTGGCTGGTGCTGAGTCCCATGGCAAGTTAGGGATAATTAGGCAGCTGTAGGGAGCACAGGCAGGGCCTTCTGGAGAATTAAAGAGGCTTCTAGACAAGGACAGTAGATTCTAAGAGGTGCAAACCAAAACATACTCCAGAGATGAGGCAGAAAGTCCAGGAGGACCAAGCAAATATAGTTAAAACTTGGGCGAATAAGACCTTAGACACGGGAGGTAAACTGTAAGCTAAGAGCTGGGAAAGTGGACACATCTGCCCTGCAGTAGAGCCACTGGGAATAGAGCCAATCACAAAGTAGGATGATGAGAATAGGGGAGAAAATGGTTTAAATACTCCGAGACAGGGCCCCCCAAGTCTTCCTTGCCCCTCCCAAGTACAGCATGCCTGGGAGTCCTTACTTTCTTTCTTTATTTTTTTTAAGAGCTAAAAAATGAATTTTATTGTGTTTTTATAAAGGCCACTGCTCCAAATGAAATCAAATGCTTCATCTTCTTACATTTTTTAAATGATTTTTTTAAAGATTTATGTGTTTATGCATACAGGCCAGAGATGCAATGGATGAGAGGATTCACCAGAGACAGAGCGGGGAACAGAACAGGCTGAAGTACACTGCTGAGGGAGCAGCGGGCGGCAGGAGAGGTCTGCGCGCCATGTGGGACCCTCGCCAGCCGGCCAGGATCGAACCGGCGCTGAAGAGGCTGCGGGCAGCTTCACAGCGCGGTGCTCACCCGCCAGGGGAGGCCCTAGGGAGATAAATGTTTAAATGCGTCCTCCCGTCCAGCTGACTGGAATGCCCAATGACCCCCAGACCGAAGGCTGTCTGACCAAGAGCACCAGCCAAGACAGCGAGACCCCCTCACCTGGCTGAGAAAATCGGCTGCTTCACTCCACCCTCAAGTCCTCACACCCTCCCTCTGGTGATCATGGGGGTTGTGGTCCCCAGTGTCTTGACGGCGTGGGAACGGAGTCCCCAAAGCCTGTGTGGGGTTTGCTCAGGACATCCTTCCCCCCAACATTCCCCCACCAATGCAGCATGTCCCTGGTTTACAGGTGCCTGGTGATCTTGATTTTGATTTTTCCTTTAAATAAACTTTACTTTCTTAAACGAAGTTTGTTTCTCTCGCTTACTCATCTCAAATGTCTGAATTCCTCTTTATGGCTTCGTGGAACAAGACCCTGCGGTGATTCAAGGGCTCAATTAACAGCGCCTCCTACTCAGTGCAAAGCACGTTAGCGACCCTGGGCGCGCGCCGGCGGGTCGGGTTGGGGGCGGGGCGCCCTGACTTCCAGCGGGGCTCGGGGATGGGTGGGACCGGCTGGCGGGGGCGCCGCAGGGCGGGCGGGGGCGGGGGCGGGGCCGGGATGAGGCGAGAGGCCGCGCGGCGCTGATTCGCAGGTGGAGTGCGTGGGAAGCTGCAACGCCCCGCCCGCAGGGAGCTCAGTCCACACCCCGGCCAGTCTGGAGTGTATAAATTCGCCGGCGGAGGCGCGCTCCGCCCGCAGACCTGGGACGAGTGCACGTTCCAGCCTCGTCCCGCCCCGACCCTGCACGGGCCTCTCCTCCATCCGCGCCCGCCGCCGAGATCCTCCCCCGGCCTCGCGCGGGGACCCCCGGCCCCTCACAGGTGCTGTCGCGGGGCCCGGCCCCCTCGGCCCGGACGGCGGCGCATCGTCTCGCGGGGTGGGCCTGGGGGAGAGGGGAGCTGGGGTCCTCCCCGCCCGGACGCCCCTGTTGGGTTCCGAGCCCCCCGGGGACGCGGGTGAGGGCGGGGCGGGCGGGGAGCAGCCCCCCGAGTCCAGCCCAGGGCGCGTCCCCCCGAAGCGCCCACCTGAGGGGGGGCCGGGAGGGCGGGGGAGCCACCTGGACGCGGGGCCGGCGGTCAGTGGGGAGGAAGGTTCTAGACTTTCCGCTGGGATTCTGCTCCCCGGCGCCTGGAGGGGTCGCCGCGGGTGGGGCAGGGGCGGGAGGAGCGTCTTCCTCGCCTGAGCCCCGCGACTGTCCCGGGGCGCCTCGCGGAGACGGGGTGACTGGGCGCGAGTTCTCAGCCTGGGATTCCAGGACAACCCAAAGCCACTCCAGAGAGAAGTGAAAGGTTTATTGAGAAAGGGGGTGCAGAGCAGAGCCGGGGGCCCGAAGGCGGGGAGCAGCCAGAGATCAATCACTCAACGTGCGCCTGCTAACCTGTGTCGTCGCGGCGCCAGCCCGGTCCGCAGACGCCAGAAGCACCCCAGGGGCTCGTCTCTCCCTCTGGGACCCGCAGAGCGGCCTGTCCCGGTCCCGGCCCACACCTGCCCAGGGAGTCCTGCTGAAGCTTCTGGGCCTTGCAGTTCCAGCCGCCCACTGCACAGAGGGCGAACTCGGTCCCGCCCCCCCCACACCTCGCGCGAGGCCGGCTCTGCGGCCCCCACCCCGGCTGCGCGAGGACGCGGCGCTGCCGCCTCAGCTGGGCTGACTGACCTTGTGGGAGCCTTGGGGAGAGAAGATCCCCATCACTGAGGAGAAGAGAGTTGGAAAGACCCGGAGTGGGGGAAATAGATGGGGAGATGAGCAAGGGGAGGGAGGAAAGGGGAGAGGGGAGAAGAAAGTTGTGGCCGCTGTAGGAGAGGAGCTCAGGGATCCTCCCCCCCCCACACACACACACCCCACACACAATCCTGCCAGCTAGAGAAGGGTTTTATGGTGCTATGCTGAGGAGAAAGGGGAGAGGTTATTCCAAGTACATTTGGGGGGAGGGGGGTGTTTTTTCTCTTTACCTCCTTCTTAGCAGAGAGTTGTCTTCCTCCCTAAGCATGGGTCAGCTTCCAACGTGTCATCCCTTGTGCTTTCACTGTCATGAAATGTATCTGGGATATTGAGTGACAAGAAAGAAAAGACAGACAGTGACAGTGTAGGGAGGATGTGGAGAGAGTGAACCCCTGGGTGGGGTGTCTGGGAGAGTGTGTGGAGATGGAGTCAGTGAGGAGGGTGACAGACACAGTGAGGTGAGGGGGTGTGCTGGGCAAGACCTGCTTGTCCGTGATACTGGAGTTTCCAGAGTGAAATGTGGACGGTCAGGGATGAGGAGCAGGTATTGTCAGATCATGTGGAGTTTCCATTTTTAATTCTGAAGAAATTTCTACCCCAAGAAGTGGGTGATTTTTAAAAACATCTCTTCCAGGCTTTCCTCAGGGATCTGAGGTCTTGTCTCTCTCTGGTCCTGCTGGTCCGCCTTAGTCTGGATCACTCCGTACATCAGTGCACTTCTTCTTTTTTTTTTTTTTTAAGATTATTTATTTATTTGTTTATACAAGCACTGGGTACAGTCAGAAGCGCGGGAGGGTGAGAGAATTCACCAGAGCCAGAGCGGGGAGCAGAGCAGGCAGAAGGACCGAAGTACACTGCTGAGGGGAGCAGCGGGCAGCAGGAGGGGTCTGCGAGCCATGTGGGACCCTCCTCCGGTGGCCGGGGAGCAGCGGGGGATCGAACCGGCGCGGCAGAGGCCGGGGGCAGCTTCGCAACCCAGCGCTCAAGCTCTGCGCCACCAGGGAGGCCCATCAATGCACTTCTGACAAAAGCTGCACGCACCAGGCAAGATGAGGTCTGCGGACCATCCACACAGATCTGGCCTCCTCAGCCGGGGTCACTATGTCTTCTCTCCTTGCAGTCATCATTGTTCTTAAGTGTTGTGTCCAGTCTGTCCTTGAGTGGGATGTCACAGAGATAACCACTTAACATCAACTGGCAGGAATAGAATCTAGACCACCGTGTTCCCAGTGTGGATCGGATATGGACAAAGTGAACCCCCTGGGGGGCTGGGTAGAGAGACCAGGGATGGAGAGTCAGTGAGGGTGAGGTGAGGGGCTATGTGTTGGGGAAGACCTGCTGGTCCCTGACCCTGGAGGTTCCAGAGTGAAATATGGACCGTCAGGGATGAGGAGCAGGAGGAGAGGGTGCAGGTCGGTGGGGACCTGCTCCCTTGGCTTGTTCAGTCCTTCATCACAAATGGACTAGCATGGCCTTTTGGGGAATAAAATTTTATTTTATTTATTGTCCTTTAATTATTTCATTTATTGAACTTACTGACTTTATCTCTTGTGTTTCATTTATTATAATTCTTTTACTTATTGCTTTGTTTTTAATTTTTTTAGTTTTGTTTAATTTTATTTATTTTGACATACAACTGGGGTGTAGGCCAGAGCTTGGGGAGGGGATGAAAGGTTTACCAGAGACAGAGTGGGGAGCCAAACAGGCAGATCTTCTGAAATACTCTGCTGAGGAGAGCATCAGGCCAGACTGGAGAGGTTCTGCTGTGCCATGTGTGTCACCTCCCTGGCTCAACATGGAACTGAGGCCATCCCATGGGCCTTCACAGTGGCGGGAGATGGTAGTCACCAGGGAGCACCTATTTTAGTTCTTATATGATTTTATTTAAATAATTTTATTTATAGGATTTTAAGGATTTCTTTTTGAGTTTTTCATTCTTTTTATCTTAATGTTTTATTTTAGTTCATTTTCTTGTATTGGGTTTTCTCTCCTCACCCAAGTTACCTGGACCCACCAGACGCCGGGCCAGGGTGACGGGGCTGGGGTGAGTCCAGGGCAGGTGGGGGTGACCGGGCAGCTGCGGGGACTGCGTGGGCAGGGCCTCGGGGAGTCCCAGGGGCTTCTGGATCAGGGCAGCGGCGTCTGAGAGGCGCCCACCAGACACCCCAAAGACGAGGCAGAGAGTCCGGGAGGAGCAAACACGGCAGGTGACCCTGGAGAGAACAGCCCTGAGCCCGGGCGGGGCCGCTCTGAGGGGAGGGGGGAGGACGCGCCCCCCGGAGCAGAGCCGCCCCCCCCACCCTTAAAGTACAGCGCACCTGGGAGTCCTGACTGTCTTCCTTTAGTAAACTTTCTTTCTTTTTTTTTTTCTAACTTTCTTTCTTAAACAAAGCTTGTTTCTTTCTGCTTACTCAGGTAAAATGTCTGCGAATTCTTTTTCAAGGGTTGGTGGGACAAGAACCTATGGGAACTTAAGGGAAAATAACTGCACACGAGGGGCCTCCCTGGTGGCACAAGGGGGTGAAGCACTGCACTAGGAAGCAATCTGCAACCTCTGCAGCACAGTTTTGATCCCCGGTGGCCAGGGAGAAACCCACATCAGACAATCCACATGGAGCCGCAGACCTCTCCTGTCTTGCCTGCTGCTCCCCTCAGCAGTGTATTTCGTCAGTCTGCCTGTTCTGTTCCCCACTCTGTCTCTGGTGAATCCTCTCACTGCCCGCACCTCTGGCCTGTACCCCAGCTGTTGTGTGCATAAATACATAAATCTTAAAAAAAAAAAATAAGTGCACACGCTGGAGTTGGCTGCTGGGCTGGTCTGGCCTTTCCCGCAGAGCCTGCCCGCTCCAGAGAAGTGGGAACACGGCCACCACACCCCTTGTCTCTCCTCCCGGCAGATGCTCACTCTCGGGTGTGAGTCATCGCTCCAGCTCAATCCTCAGGAGAGACGGGGTTCAACTTCCCCGCGCCGCGCCCGCCCCGCCGAGATCCTTCCCCCGGCCCTGGCCCTCACAAGTGCAGTCACGGGACCCGCGCCCCCATGGTTTTGGAGTGGGGGGGACAGGGGAGCTGGGCTCCGAGCCCCCCGGGGACGCGGGTGAGGGCGGGACAGGCGGGGAGCAGCCCCCCAAGTCCAGCCCCGGGGCGTCCCCCCAAGCGCCCCCTGAGGGGGGGCCGGGAGGGCGGGGGCGCGCCTGGCGCAGGGGAGCCGCCTGGACGCGGGGCCGGCGGTCAGTGGGGAGGAAGGTTCTAGACGTTCTGCGGGGATTCTGCTCCCCGGCGCCTGGAGGGGTCGCCGCGGGTGGGGCAGGGGCGGGAGGAGCGTCTTCCTCGCCTGAGCCCCGCGACTGTCCGGGGCGCCTCGCGGAGACGGGGTGACTGGGCGCGAGTTCTCAGCCTGGGATTCCAGGACAGCCCAAAGCGGACTCTAGAAATGAAAGGTTATTGAGAAAGAGGATGCAGAGGCAGAGCCGGGGCCGTGCGCCGCAGCGGAGAAGCGCGCGATGGATAAAGTAACAACAAAATTAACGGGCCAAACCCTGTGCGTCCCGCCAGCCGGGGGGACAGCCCGGTCCGCAGACGCCAAAAGCACCCCAGGGGCTCATCTCTTCCTCTGGGACCCGCAGAGAGCCTTGTGGGGGTCCCAGCGCACCCCGCTCGGGAACCCGGTGCTGCGACCCGGGACCGGCGGCTCCAGCGGCCGCGTCCACAGGACGAGGGTCCCCCCAACCGCCCCCCCCTGCCCCGCGCGAGGCCGGCTCTGCGGCCCCCACCCCGGCTGCGCGAGGACGCGGCGCTGCCGCCTCAGCTGGGCTGACGGACCCTGGGGAGCCTTGGGGAGAGAAGATCCTCCTCACTGAGGAGGAAAGAGTTGGAAAGACCCGGAGTGGGGGAAATAGATGGGAGATGAGCAAGGGGAGGGAGGATGGGGGGGGGGAGAAGCGCACAGATCCCCCCCCCACCCCGCAACACACATATTCAATCCCACCCACTGAACAGCGGGCTTATGGTGCGATGCGGTGGAGAGAGGAGAGGGTTATTCAAAGTACATTTTTGTGGGTTTTTTCCTCTTACATCGTTGTTAATTTTTGCACAGTGTTTGATGTCCCACCTCTGCTGCAGTCCTGGTGCTTTTCCCACCACAGTAGCTCCCAAGATGCCTCACCGCAGTCCCTGTGCTCTTCCATCCCCGTTTCTGTTTTTTCTAAATAACTGTTATAATTAAATACTTGCAAAATGCTCCATAGCCGTTGGTGAGTCCTAGCCAAGGTCGTCCTTAGTAATGGGAGGAAGAGTGAACGTTGTCCACTCTAGTTATGTATAAATTCTACCCCAGGTGTCACGCCAGGCACAGGTGACTCTCACCAGTTGCTCTCTCACCCTCTCAGCAGGAATGGCCCTGGCATCTCACACCCTGTGTTTTCTTTTGCTGCTGCTGCTGCTGCTGCTGGAACAAGCCTGGAAGACTGTGGGCTGTGAGTGTCCTGGGGTCTCCTGGGGAGGAGGGTAGAGGGAGGACCTGAGCAGAGGGACTTGGGGCAGGTCTCAGCAGGGGGCGCCTGTTCCCTTCTCCTACAGAGAGCCAGGGTGTGGTCTGTGCTGACAGGCTCCCCAGGATGTTACACCCAGTTCTGCAAACTCAGCCTAAAGCGCCTTCTGTCCCCTTGGGCTCACAGGAGGCAGCTCACCCTCTGCCTGCCCAGTCCCACCTTCTCCAGGAGCTTTTCCTGAAACCTGGGACTATCATGACATTCCTCATGTCCTGTGGTGTCTTTTCTTTCTGTGGAAAGTCCTCTCAGTGAGATTACATATCACTGAAGATAGTAATCAGTGGAATCCTTCAGGGCACAGGAGGGTCCATGATGGCTTCAGAGTATTTAACCCCCAGAGAGTTCAAGGTGGAGCAGCACTGAGATGATGAGGGGCTGGAGGGAAACTCCTCCCTCTGCAGCAGGCCCTGCCCAGGGTCCCCAGGCCTCACCTGAGTTTTTCTCTCACAGCTGCTGCTCATTCTCTTTGCCTCAACCTCACTGTCACATCTCACTCCCCACCCGGGCAGCCCTGGTGTGCAGCCCAGGGCTCAGTGGATGGAAACCCTTTCCTTCAGTACAACTCTGACAGCCACAAGGTCACACCTCTGGGTCCCCTGGGGGAGAAGGTAAAGGCCACTGAGACATGGACAGACTTGACCCAGACACTGGGAGAAGTGGGGAGAGAGCTCAGGATGATCCTGCCTGACATCAGACTGGAGAAAACCAGGAACAAGGGTGAGTGTGGGGAAGCACAGGGGGCTGGGGACAGGGGCAAGAGGGGAGGGAGCAGACCAGCTGGGGAGGGGCTTTGTGTGAAAACTGAACACTGTCCCACCTTAGACACTCGTGAACCTGATGGGCAAGGAGGGGCAAGACCTGGAGAGAGGAACCCAGGCCCCTAACTGTGGAGACACACTGACCCCCACCCCCACTACTGGGGGAGATGGGGCAGCCACAGTGATGCCAGGTGTTTGTGTGTGGATGGCAGGTCCCCCACCCTGCAGGCCAAGCTGTCTTGTCAGCGGGAAGCACACAGAGGCACTGGTGCATCCTGGGAGTTCAGCATCAATGGACAGAGGGCCCTCCGCTTTGATGCCATGACCGGGAAGTGGTTGGCCATTGGCCCTGGAGCCAGCGGGGTCAGGGAGCAGTGGGAGCACAACCAGCAGCTGACAGAGTATTTGAGGAAGATCTCCAGGGGAGACTGCAGTCACTGGCTTCAGGAATTCCTACCACACTGGGAAGAAATGCTGAAGCCACAGGTAACTGAGCAGGGCAGGAGGATGTGGGAACTTAAGGCTCTGATCTTTCTTGGGGGGGGGGTGTGAGTGTGTGATTGAAATTGTGATGGGTGGATCCTCTGATTTTTTGTGGACTCCTGTCTGCAGTCAGAGACTCCATAGGATCCCACTTCCTCCTGTCCATCCCTCCTCCCAGTGCAGGTGCCCTTCCCCCATCCACCAAGGCTTTCTCTCTTCTGTTTTAGTTTTCCTTTAACCAGCTCAGAAGTCTCTTCTCATGAAGCCTTCACCATCTTCCCCAGACAGAACTGAACACCCCCAAGCTCCATTGTCCTCAAAAAGTCAATACCCAATAAACAAGTCAAACTGTGAGGATCAATGGACATTTGCTGTCTCCCGCAGCTGAAATCTGAGCTCCACGAGGACAGGGCACAACCTCTACTAACCTTCACATCCCAGGACCTGTAGAGTGGCTGTCCCATGAGTCAGGAATGTGGGGGTGACACGTGCTGCCTGGGAACACGGGTGCTGAGGGGGTACATTTTCAGATTTGACAGGGCTTTTGGTGTTTTCTTCTGGTTTCTTTTAGTGCCACCAACAAAGACCTCAGAGACCAACCAGTCCAAGTGGATGATGATTTTGATCTCCATCTCTTCCCTATTTGTCATCGTCGTCATTGGCAGCATCATCTGGATCAAGGTGAAGTCACATAGGAGGAGATCAGGCACCACTGGAGGTGAGCAGCAGGGGCTCAGGTTCTTGGGACCCGCGCAGTCTGGTCAGGACTCAGGAGAGATGTCCCGGGTCTCCCCCAGCCCTGTCCCCTGATCTACCTCCTCACAGAACCCTGTGCTTTCAGATTGGGGCTGGGCTTCCTCTTGCTGTTGGGGGGAGGAGGCCGGTACTAAGAGCAGGACCATTTGGTGAGGGGCAGGGCAGAGTCTCCATCCTGTGTGGGGCAGGTGCAGGTCTCCAAGGCCTGAGGTGGGTGCTGTTTCCCTCTAAGCCAGGGTCCCTCAGACCTTAGAGGAGAAGAAGTCTTTGCTCTGTAATCATAGTGTGATTTAGCTCAACAGTTTTCTTATTGATGTAATATTTGCTCCATTTTTTGGTGTTTCCTCTCTAGACCATGAGAATGTAAAAGGTCAACCCCTGATCATAAAAACTGAAGTTTGAAATAGGAGTCTACAATCTCCTGCAGAGGTGGGTTTGCAAGGAGTTATGAAGTTTTTTGGTTTTGAAGCTAATGAAGTTTGATCTTCATACCAGCCCTGCACTTGCAGGAGCCTTCCGGGGCCCTTGAAGAGCCCCCTGTGTGGACTTCTGTGACTTGGGCATTTTTTAAATTGGCAGAAGTGAGAACTTTGCCTCTCACCAGACAGGACTGCCGCTGTTCCTGATGCTCCTCCCACCGGACCTGCCTCTATGTCTGGGCAGCTGGAAATTCTGCTGGTATTTATTTTAATTGGTGAAGTGAAGAGCAGTTAGGAATATATTCTTATATATCGTGTATTGAGATATTTATAGTGTAGTAACAATGTGCAGATGTTAACATCTGTGTATTCACAGTCCCTCTGTGTGAAGGTGCAGAACCCACAGTTCATGGTGCTAATAAGCCTATGAAAAGGCGCTGGTCATTAGCCACCAGGGAATGCAGATCACACCATCCAGTGAGATGCTCCACATGCACCAAGGTTGGTGGCACCAAAAAAAGTATAAACATTTGAGACTCTCTTACTGCCGGCTATACAGGGATGTGAACAAGCTGTGGAACTAACATTTACTACACTGCCCATTTGACTAGAAGCATTGGGACTCAAATGCTTTGTTAAACAGCTATCCAAAGTTTAAACTATGCTTCACTTCTGTGTCATACATACTATGGAACAAACTTTTTTCCTACGCATTAGCAAAGAGTCGTATTCCTTCCTAAGCATGGGTCACCTTCCAACATGTCATCCCTGTGCTTTCACTGCCATGAAATGTATGAGATTTTTTAATGACAAGAAAGAAAAGACAGACAGTGCCCAGTGCAGGGCGGATGTGGAGAGAGTGACCCTCCCGGGTGGCGGGGAAAGAGCATGGAGATGGAGTCAGTGAGGAGGGTGACAGTGTGAGGTGAGGGGTGTGTGCTGGGCAAGACCTGCTTCTCGATGACGCTGGAGATTGTAGAGTGAAATGTGGACGGTCAGGGATGAGGAGCAGGTATTGTCAGGTCATGTGGAGTTTCAGTTTCTAATTCTGAAGCAATTTCCACCCCAGGAAGGGGTGTTTTTTAAAAACATCTCATCCAGGCTTTCCTCAGGCATCTGTTTTAATCCAGCTCCAAATCTTCTGAAGCAGATTGTGGGGGTGAAATGGTCAATGTGTTTGGCATACTTATGGCATAGTTTGATATAGGAAGTTTACAGACCACCTGCTGAAAAGTCCTAGGATCTTTTTTGGAAACAGTTTGCCTGGTTGCGATGCCGGCTCTAGGGCTTTTGCGAAACATATTTATTGATGTGTAATTGGAATGACACCAGTGACAGGGCACCCGAGTGATCTGAAGCTCTGTAAACATAAAGGCTATTTTTTAGAACTTTTGAAGATTTAAAAGCCTAGATCCTAAGTTCAATGTTTGTTGTAAAATTTGGAAGGATATTTTAAATTTTGATATTGAAATTTTTAGTCCTAATGTTATAAGGCAGCCCCGATACAAAACGGGGTGCCTGACTGTGGGTCCTCACCCGCGCGCTTAAAAGGACTTATCAATGCTCTACTGCAGGCACACGCAAAAGGTTCATAAAAGGTTTATTTACAAGGGAAGGGGAAATGAGGAAATGTACAGCTCAGGGAGAAAAGTGGGAGACAAAGTTTTAAATGAGTCCTACAGATCCGCTGATCTGGAATCCCCAATGGCGCTCTGAGAGCTGCCCGCGAGCCAGGAGCCGTGAAGCCAGGAGGTGAGTGACAGAGCGAGAGACCCCAAGGCCCACATGTCTTTTTTTTTTTAAAAGATTTATTTTATTTATCTATCTATTTATCTATCTATCTATCTATCTATCTATCTATTTATTTATTTATTTATACAAGCACTGGGTATAGTCAGAAGTGCAGGAGAGTGAGAGATTCACCAGAGCCAGAGCGGGGAGCAGAGCAGGCAGAAGGACCGAAGTACACTGCTGAGGGGAGCAGCGGGCGGCAGGAGAGGTCTGCGTGCCATGTACGACCCTCCTCAGGTGGCTGGGAGCAGCAGGGGATCGAACCGGCACTGCAGAGGCTGGGGGCAGCTTCGCAACCCAGCGCTCAACCGCTGTGCCACCAGGGAGGCCCATCATGTGTCTGGTTTTTATACCCAACCTGGCTGCTTAACTCCATCCTCAGGTCGCAGCCACCCTCCCTTTGGTGGTGACGGGATTTGTCTTTCCCAATGTCTTGATGACTTTAGTCTGGAGTAGAAGTGGCGACCACAAAGCCTGTATGGGATTAGCTCAGGACATCCTTTCCCCTAAGACGTTAAAAATTTTCAAGCCAAAGTTTAAGATTTTTGTTTTTCACAAACCTTTTATCCTGTGTATATTTTTCTTCAATAAAAAAAGTAAACAAAAGCAAAATGTTTAGTTACCTGTAAATCATGTATGTGTGGCGGGCTGTCATTTCTAGTCAGTGTTCTGTAAATTTCCGACTATGTGAGAGTGAGAAAATCTAATGCACACATTATTATCATTACATACAAATAGACTATAAATATTAACTCTAGCAATTAAACAATTACAAGAATTATGCTTTATAGATAATTAATCAAGTGTGTCCATTTGTTTTTGGAGTTTGCCTTTTGAACACCGTATGCAAATCTGCACAAGAGCTAATGCTTCCCTTGGCCGCCCACTCCCCTGATCCTTTACCTCTCTCAGGGCTCACACATGAAACACCAGTTAGGTCTGAACCATTTTCATGTCCTTATTTCTTTTTTCTTTTGAATTGTTTCTATTATTTTGATTTTTTTTTTAAGATTTTGCTTATTTATTTTTGTGTGGAAGAACTGGTGCGTGGGTGGGGTTGAGAGGATTCACCAGAGACAGAGTGGGGAGCAGAACAGCAGGGTATACTGAACACACTGCTAAGGAGAGAAGCAGATGAGACAGGAGAGGTCTGCTGCGCCATATGTGGGTTAGCTCCCTGCTCTTGGATGGAACTCAGGCCCTCTCGGTGATAGCACTGAAACTCAACCCCTAGGCCACCAGGGAGGCCCCTTGAATTATTTTTTAATATGTTTCCCATGGTATAACAAGTGGCATCTTAGCCTCCTTAAAAAACAAGTCACTTGAGTATTTAGAAATCTAATTGGCTCTATTAAGTGACTCATTAGTCCAGCAGCACCCACCTAGTAAGCAGAAAGTCTCCAGAGATGTTGCACAAATGGATGGTTTTTCTAGTCAGAGATAAGCTGGGACAATATTATCAATAAAGATAAAGATTATCTCAGGCAAAGTCACCTTCCTCAAGTGGAGACAGGGGTTTCTTATCATGCAGATGACCTCACCATGCTTAGTTTAGAATTCCACTTTTGGGGGAGGCAGAAACTGCATTTAGGTTAGGTTTTGGTCTTGGCGGAACCAAGCATGGCCCCATCTTGAGCCTGTTGTGTTTCTAACAACCCAAATCTGTCCCTTCACCTCACTGTGCTATTATTATCATACAAATTACATGCAAATTATATCTTCATATTTTAAGCCCATCAAACAGGTTTATGATCAGTTATACAACTATCCTTGAAATGAGAAAGGCAATGTACAAATATGAATCACTAGATTATAATGAAGTTCCTGTAATGCTGTATGTCAGTTATACATAAAGGAAAATCATGAAGTAACTTTTGCAAAGCAAATCTGTACCATCATTCATGTTTGTGCAGTTACCTTTACCAGTGCTCCTTATGTCCTCCTGTGTATCATGGTACAACTTAAGACTTCAGTCTTAGGCCTAGGCTTGGTGTTTTATCAGTTTCAGGATGTCCAGAGCACTAACTTCCATGAAGCAGAAGACTTTTACTTAAAACAGAAACCAAAGGCACATAACTGATGGAGGAGAGAATAGAAAACCTAAAGGAGACATCACAAGACTAAAACCTGATTCACAAGGAGGTGGGGTGAAGGGACTAACGTGACCATTAAGCCAACAACAGAAACCAACATCCTTAGGCCCCAGTGCCTTATCACAAGGCATAAGGCCCAAGCAGGTATCAAACTGCTGTAGGAGTGTCTGGGACACAGACCTGAGGGTAAAGAGTAGAGATTGGGCCCATCCCTGAATATCCAGTCCCTTTCCGATTCTCATTGTTATCCAAAACCCAGCAACAAACAGGCCACTCCACAAAGGAGTGAGCCCCTCCCAAACAGAAACAGACTATCAGTGCAGTCTCTGCACTGGCACAGGGCAGCAGTCCGTCCCACCACCTGTGACTATGCGGGTGCTTCTTTTCACCAATTCTGACCCTCTGCAGAGCAGCAGCCTTCCTGATTGCCGGTGACCTGTACCATGCCGGGGCTTCTCCTCACTGACCTCCCTCAGCAGAGGCAACTCCTCAAGGCCGCCGGCCTGCAACCACGCAGGCCTCTCAGCAAACCTGTCCCTTTCAGGGCAGCTCTTCCAGCCCTCTGGTGTCTGCAAGTATCTTTACTTTTCTGTCCCTTTACCTAATAAACCTGCTCTTTATGTATAACTACTGTCTCTGTCTTGTGGAGAAACTCGCCTGGGACAATCCCTGAGAGCTGCTGAAAGGGGAGCTCTGGTGACACCTTTTCCAGAGTGAACCCACGACCCCGCGCACTCCAAACTCCAAAGACCACATCATAACCACGATATGGATTAATTGTGAGGGGGGAGAATCCATATTACAATGCAGCATGTAATTCAATTGGCAGAAAAGGGGAAGGTTACACATCTCAGTAGAGCTTCGGAGACTGGCAGGGCAGAGCGGGCAGATCCTGGCCTGGAGCCTCCTGGCAGCCACCCGCCGCAGCGAGGGGAGTGCCATCTCTCAGCCCAACAGTCCCTGGGGGCTCTTGTCAAAACCTAGAGAAAGCTTCAGGACTAGGGGAGTAGAGTCATAGTGTTAGGTGCCATACATGTTTCAAAGACATATTATCAGGACCACCTGCTAATTTTAATTTAAGCATAATTTCTCAGGGCAGCTAGATTTTTTTCTGTCCTTGCCTTTTGCATGTCTGCTCATCAGTGTCTTCATAAAAATGGTGGCTTTTTATGGACTGATAACCTAAGTGCTCTGTTGTTAGAGGAGCAATTCACGCCCTGACATTTTTTTTAATTTTATTTTTATATTCCCCATACAATTGCAACCCCCTTATTTTACCCCAACCCCTCCTTTCCCTGCCCTCCCCCATAGTGTGTCTCTGGTTCATAGTTGTTTGTTGATTTTGATTTTTTCTTTCTCATAGTTATTCTTTTTCCTGGTCCCTTATTTAGGTTTTCTAAATTCCTGCTATGAGTGAGACCATCCGGTATTTTTCTTTTTCTTTCTGGCTTATTTCGCTGAGCCTGATCCCTTCCAGCTATATCCATATTGCTGCAAATTGCATGAGTTTATCTTTTTTGATTGCTGAGTAATATTCCATTGTGTATATGTACACATCTTCTTGATCCAGTCACCTACTTAAAAACTAACAACAACAAATGTTGGCGAAGATGTGGAGAAAAGGGAACTCTCCTGCACTGCTGGTGGGAGTGCAAACTGGTCCAACCACTATGGAAAAGCTGTGTGGAGATTCCTCAACCTACTAAACATAGAGCTTCCATATGATCCAGCAATTCCACTCCTAGGTATTTACCCAAGGACACGCCCTGACATTTTTTACAGACTCTTAAGTGCTGAGAACAACCACTCCCAGCAGGATAGGAACCTCACTTCCTGAGGGGGGAGGGCGGGGCAGCTGGGCAGGAGCAAAGTGAATCTAGAGAGGGAGGTCAGCCCAGGGGAAGACACGTGGAAGGAGGCACGTGCAAGAGAGACATGCAGAGACACTTGGAAGAGGCCCGTGGGGCAGGCTGCTTCTGGTCCTTGGCAGAGACAATGGCGGCCGTTGTCTTGATGTGATATAGTATGAATTTTGAGTCTCTCCTGTCCCAGCTCTGAGACCTAACTCCTTTCTTGGGGTTCCCCGCCAGAAGATACCTGAGATGTGTGACAGACTTTCCAGTTTCAGTGGCCTGAGCTGGGGCTGAGCCTCTTTGGCTGTTCATCGCCTCACCTGCAGGGGGCAGTGGAGCTGCGCTGCTCCTGGTGGTGACATCCTGCCCATAGGGTGCCCTCATCGCCACCACCCTGAGTTTCCTTGAAAATACTCTGATGTCACAATTGAGTGTCTGCTCTGTTTTGGTGCCCAGGGCTGCCATGCTTGGCATGCTCTGTGCCAGGCAAAAACTCAGCTGTCTCTCATTGAAACCCAGGAGACCCGGCCCGGCAGTGGGTTGGCTGAGTGGCCAGGGAGGGCTGAGGCACCTTCGCTGACCTCTGGGCACCTGTGCAGGGAGCTCAGTACAGTGTTGGTACCCATAACTATTTTTGTTTAGATTTTGACCAACATTGTCAAGTGGTAGAACTGAATCATAAGTGTGTCTATTAATAGCTGTGCTGTCTTAAAAGGAAAATTTGACGGAAGGAGTCTCCTCCCAGAAGCCAGCAGCCTGCTCAGGGCAGTGCTGGCCAACAATGCCTGTTAGGTAGGGTGCCCACGGGTGGGGGAGGAGAGGGGTATCCCCCAGAACAGGAAGTCCTCTAACAAAGCCTCTGATCTCTTACTGTTCCCCGTGGTACCCTTGCTTGGGTGGGGTGATAGATGCCAGTGGTCCACAATGCCACCGATCTTGACTCTGGAGCTCCTTATTGCTGCCTGGTGGGAGGACTGGCAGGCTCCCTGCCAGGGGATCTTGTCATGGGCCCTGACCTCTTCTAAGAGGCCAGTTCCCTAAATCTCCCTAAACTTCTGACCAGTTCAGGGAACAGAGGCCAGTTTCCTAAGTCTGCAGCCCTTTGGGAACGCACCTGCAGAGCAGACCCTTCAGCCTGCAGCACTTGTAGGGCCGGGCCTGGCAAGCAGTTCCTTTCAGCTGCCTCCTTCCTGTTGTCTTGCCCTGCACCCGGAGGCCTCTGCCCACAACCCGAGGCAGCTTTCCTGGCCCCAGGACCATGGTGCTCCTTCACTCCTAATTTCTCAGCACAATAAAGGGTGTTCTGGCCTCTACCTGCTCCCAGCCCCAGGGTGTCTGGGGTTCTGGCCCCTGGGTACTGTGAGTTGGTGATGCTGACACTGGCTCTGTGATGTCAGCTTAAGGTGGTTCTGGATACTAAGCAGGCATGTCAGGGTTTGTCACCCACACCCGGAGCAGACACGGGGGTGGTGCCTTCTTCTGGTGGGTGGTGGCCCCAGGAGCCACCAAGTGCCCGTCTCCACCCTGTTGCACTGTGTTAACCCAAATGCGTATTAAACTCTTGAACCCACAATAAAACAGAAATGTTATCCTCCTTAGCACACATTTTAACTTTGCGGTTGACTTTGTGTACTCCAAATTGCAATTCTTTTACTCAAAATAAACATGTTTTGACATTTGTATTTCTTCCTGGATTTTTAGGCAAGATAAGATGTCAGAAATGGGATCGGGGGCCTCCCTGGTTGTGCAGGGGTTAAGTCTCAGCGCTATTAAGCTATCTTCAGCCCATGTGGTCTGAATTCAAATCTCTGGCCAGGAAGCTGACCCACATGGGGCAGGGACTGGCCAGAGCTGGAGCTCTCCATCTGTACACCCTGCCCTGGGAGGCCCACAGCATGACCGGAAATGGTCCCCTAGTTCTCATTGTGAAGCTGAGCACAACCTGAGCTGTAGGAGAGATGGGGCCGCCCTTGGGATCATGATGGAGAGAATGAGCTCAGGGCAGCGTCCTCCTGACCCCCCCACCCCCGACAGTGAGTGGGGGGGGCTCCTGACCCCCAGCTCCCTCCCTGCATGGGCAGCAGCTGCCAGTCCTTCCCAGTCCGCCCCAGGCCAGGGCTTCTCTGCCGGACCGCCCTCAGCCAGGGGGCTCCAAGCAGAGCCGGGCGCAGCACCTGCCCGGCCTCCTCAGATCTCCAGCTGCTGCATCACCCGGACTCGCCGAACCCTCTTAGCACCCCTGGCCCTGGCCAACACTCGCCAGGGGGTACAGGGTTCCCGGCCTAGGGGAGCCTCCACCCCCTCTACCCTTTCGGACCTCGGACCCCCCTTTCCCTCCCTTATTTTCGGCTGCTGCGCCCCGGGGGTCTGCTTCTGCTCCTGGCCCTCGGCCGCAGCCTTCATTTTCGCAGCCCCCCAGGCTCAGTGAGCCGCGCAGGCATCCCGCCCCTTCCCCAGGGGCCCCCCTCAGGCAGCCGAGGCTAAGCCAACACCCCTCAGGCTCCTCATTGTCACCGCCGCAGGGCTGCCCCGAAGGCGTTCAGCGCAAACCGAAAGGAAGCAGTCTGCCCGCACCCTCCGTCCATCCGCCTCTGTCTCTGGACAGTCCCCGCCCGGCTTCTCCTGGCCTCGGCACCCTGCGGCCGTGACCCCACAGCCGAGCGGCGCCCCCGAGCGGGCCCTGCCTCCGCGGGTGGACGTGCAGGCGTCCGCGAACCCCAGCCTGCCCCGTCACTCGGCAGGGCGCAACAGACACCGCGGAGACCCGCTCCTCCCAGACAGGCGCCCCCGAGGGCGGAGCGAGGAGCCCGTGTGCAGGCCCCCCATGGTCGCTCCCGACCGCCCCCCACAGCCCCGCTCCCCGCGGGGAACCCCGCTCAGTCTGGGCGGCCTCCGCAGCCCCGGGCAGGGGCGTCTGGCTCCGGCCACTCCAGGCCGCGGGCTCAGCGCCAGCCACCCCCAGCCTCACCCCCCCACCCCCGCGCACTCTGAGGTCTGAGACCCTCAGCTCTCTTGGGGGGGCCGCCCAGCCCCAGGGGTACTCACTGCCGTCCCCGCCGCTCCAGGTCTCGTCCCCCGCTGCCGGCGGCCCCTGCGTCAGGCCCTGGGGACCAGCTGCCCGCGGGCCGCTCCGGTCCCCTCTCCGCCGCCGGCGCCCCCACAGGCCTGTCCCCGCCTGTGCTTGGCTGGGCCGCGAGTTGCCTTGAAATAACAAAACCCAACAGCCTGGAGACCTCGGCCTGGAGGAGCTGCCTTTCGGGCAGGGCTTCTACATTGTTCCGTGCGAGCTTCTGCTCCACGGGAAGGACACGGATGCCCGTGGGCACGACAAGCACGGCCGCTGCCCAAGACCCCAGCGGACACGCGGGGCTGGGACCCACGTGGACAGACGCGGGCTGCAAGCTCTGGGCGCCCCAGTCCCACGAGCGCCCGCGTGTCATCCGCATGGCGGCTGCTCCACGCGAGAACGCACCCCGGGCCGCGCGGGAGTGTGGGCGCCCTGCCGAGGGACAGGGGCAGGCTGGGGTCCGCGGACGCCTGCACGGCCACCCGCGGGGGCAGGGCCCGCCGGGACCCACCCTCAGGCCAGGGCTCCGGTCTCGGGGGGCGCCATTCCCGGAGGGACAGAAAGCTCCGGGAGAGGACTTAGGCTGGCCCGGGGCAGTTCCGGCGGGGCTCGGGCGGCTCTGCACCGACACCCCACGCACCGCGTCCCACCCAGGTCTCCCCAGATACTGTGCCGCCACGTGGGCGAGCCCCCCGCCCCCAATCTCGGCCACCGCTTCTCGGAGACTTGCAAGCCGGACTCGGGTGCCTGAGGCCGCGACCACGCGAGGCCCCACCCCCAACTCGCCTCCGAGCGCCCCTGAGGGCGAGATCACGGAGGTCTCGGCCGCCCACTCAACCGTCGAGGCCGGGGTCGGGGCCCGCAGACTGGAGAGGAGACGTGCCGCGCGGCCCGGGCGCGCCATCTTGGCGAGCTGCGCAGGCCAGAACCGCGAGGCATCGGCCGGGGGCTCAGCCGACGGGCGGTCCCGGGCCGCGACCACGCGAGGCCACTCCACCCCACCCGCCCCGCGCGACGCAGAGCCGCTCGGCCACCTGGCCGTCCGGGTCGGAGCAGAAGCCGCCCTGAGTGAGCCGGCGGGGTCACGGCGGTCACGGCGGGACGGGGTCGCACGGGCACTGCGGCCGCAGCCGGCCTCCCGGGCGGACGCTTGAAACCCGCTCGCACGGCCTTCATGGCCTCGGTGTCCCGCGCGGCCAGGCGGGCTCCGGGGCTCCGACGCGTATCCCCGACGGTCTCCGAGGCGACCTCAGCGGGCTGCGGGAAACCGCCCTGCGCCTCCGCTAAGGGGGAAGCCGGGTCGGGTTTGTAGGCAACCCCATACAGCGGGGTGCCTGACTGTGGTCCTCACCCGCGCGCTTAAAAGGACTTATCATGCTCTACTGCAGGCACACGTGAAAGCGTTCGTAAAAGGTTATTGCAGGGAAGGGAAATGGAGGAAATGTACAGCTCGGAGGTGGGAGACGTTTTAAATGAGTCCTACCCGATCGGCCGATTAGGTCCCAAAGGCGCTGGAGCTGCCGCCAGCAGAAGCGGTGAAGCAGGAGGCGAGCGATCGCGAGCCAGAGAGCGAGCAAGGCCCACGCGTTTGGTTTTTATATCCAACCTGGCGCCCAACTCCACCCTCAGGTCCCAGCCACCCTCCCCTTGGTGGTGATGGGATTTGTCTTTCCCTCCTATGGCTTTAGTCTGGAGTGGGGTGGGGTCCACAAGGCCTGTATGAATTATCTCAGGACATCCTTTCCCCTAACAGTCGGGTCGTCGGGTCGGCTTGGCTCCCCGCTTCCCTCAGTCGGTCCCCCCACCCCCAGTCCCCTCAGGCCGCCCCCGCCCGCCTTCCTCTATCTTCAGGCCGCACCTCCCTCCGTCGCCACCAGGGGCGCTGCGCCCCGTCCCTCGGCCCCGCCGCTTCTCCTTCCTCCGCCAGTCCTGGGCGCCCGGGGGTTTCCGTCGGGCCCGGCCCTTGGCCTTCGCGGCGGTCGGGACGGCAGAGGGGAAGACCCGGGCGGGTCGTCAGGGCCGAGGAACGAGAAGCTGCTGGGAGGCAGCGGGCGCGGGAGGAGCTGCCCGAGGTGGGGGGGCTCGAAGGGGCGGTGGGGCCAAAGCTGAGAAGAACGAGACCCGGGGGCACCGGACCCCCCAGCCCCCTCCGAAGCGGAGAAGGAGGGGACCCGGGTCGAGCCCTGGCGGAGGAGGCAGGGAGGGGAGTTGAGCACGGAGGCTCGAGGGGCGGCAGCAGGCCCAGCGGGAGGCAGGCGGGAGCGGGGGGAGCAGCGAGGGGCTGGGGACGGAGCTGGGCGGGGAGAGGTGTGGGTGTCAGAGCCTTGGAGAAGGCGCTTGGATGCAGCAAGCGGCACAAAGAAGAGCTGACCCCGGACTCCGCTCATTCCTGGGCGTCCACGCCTGCCCCTTCTGCCCGGGGCTCCAGGCAGTAATGGAAGTGGCGCTGGGTGTTTGGGGAGTGACTTCGAACACATAAAATCTTGATGCGTGAAAATGTTCCCCGGCACTTTCTTTACAGGAACAAATGATTGGAAACCATCTCAGTGAAAACCCAGGATACCGGCCAGTAGCTCTCACAGGCAGATCAAATGTTGCAGTATCCAGTGAAATACAGTGGAATGTAAAACTCTGCAGATAGTGCTATTCCAGCAGGTAGAAAATATGAATGAAATCACCTAGTGTGCATATGGAACAGAATGGAGAAATTACTTGGCATTGGGCCTCCCTGGTGGCGCAAGGGGTTAAGACACAGCCTATGTAGCTGTCCGGAGCCACTGCAGCATGAATTTGATCCCCAGTCAGGCCAGGGAGCTACCCACATGGTGCAGCAGATCTCTCCTGTGTCACCCGCTGCTCCCCTCAGCAGTGTACTTCAGTCAGTCTGCCTGTTCTGTTCCCCTCTCTTGTCTCTGGTGAATCCCCTCACCCCCCACATCTCTGGCCTGTACCCCAGTTCTTGTATGCATAAATAAATAAATCTTTTTTTTTAAAAAAAGAAATTACTTGGCGTCCAGTAGAATAATACACAGCACTGACAACATGAGGCCCATCCTGTGGATCATCTTGCCCACATCTTGTTGAGTGAAGGAGTCTAGATAGAAAATGAATACAATAGGGTTGATTTCTATTTTTAATACCAGACAAAATGAAAACCATGTTTTAATGACAGATTTCATTATACATCATTATATGATAACTTGTGAAGAACATGGGAAACAACTATTGAAACGGTTACCTATTGGTGCGAACTCAGAGAAATTGTTGATATGTGATGGTATGTTTCTTCTCCCAGTTCATGGGAGTTCATTTTGAGATTCTTAAACTCTACATGTATAGGACCTTCCCTTATACATGGGTGTTGTAGTTCATAATTCAAAATAATGGAAATCACCGGAAAGAAAGTCCACTAACTTATAAAAGTACTTCTCTTTGGATGAAAAATCAAGACTGTTGGTCATTTTACTTTATTCTACTGTTCAAATTTCCTAGAATGTACATGGCTCTCTCTTAGGATCAGAAGCAGTCAACTAAAGCTAATAAGTCATTGGTGCACTCACATCCCTAATCCTTGGCAGGTGAAAAGGAAACACTCAAATTATTTTTGAAGTTAATCATTCCATTGTGGTCATAGAAAAACTACTTTTGAGGGAGAAAATATGGCCTTCCTGCCCATCAAGCAGGTGTGGGCAGTGCAGCTCCATTCAGAGTGAATGTTAAGTTCACCTCGTTGATTTTTAGTGATGGGGTTTGGGCTTTTGGGCCAAACCTAGGCTCCTGCTCCTTTGTAAATCCAAACTAACACATTTTGCCCTTCTTTTAACTTTTAAAATTTAAATGTATTCTGTCTAACCAAGTAGCTTTATATTGCTTTGATTTAAAAAGAAAAAAGTGAAAATAAGACACTAATTCAAAGTCCAGACCCTTCCATCTTTCAAATACAAGAGCTCTGAAAGTTGTACGTACCAAGGGAAAGAAAAAAAAGCAAAATGATGGAGCCATGACATTTCATGTCGCATTGGGCAACACCACACTGATAAAGAAATGGGAGTCGTGGAGCAGGCTACATAATGCAGAATGCTGCTGAAGAGCAAGATCCTGGCCTTTTTATTGATACACAGCATAAGGCAGAGGAGAAAAAGGAAAGGGAAAGGAGATTAAAGAAAGGGGAAGAGGGCCTCCCCAGTGGCGCAGCAGTTGAGCACTGGGTTGTGAGGCTGCCCGCAGCCTTTGCAGCCCAGTTCGATCCCCGGCCACTGGGTGAGGGTCCCACATGGTGCACAGACCTCTCCTGCTGCCCGCTGCTCCCCTGAGCAGTGTACTTCGTCGGTCTGCCTGTTCTGTTCCCTGCTCTGGCTCTGGTGAATTCTGTCACCCTCCTGTGCTTCTGACTGTCCCCAGTGCTTGTATAAATAAATAAATAAATATATATATATATAAAAAAAAATGGGAAAGAATGTACTAGATCAGGGATTGTGAGTCTGCCCAAAGAAACTTTCCTTGCGTTGGTCACCATAAGTGCACTAGGTCCACAGGACACACAGTGTAATCTTTGTCTCAAGTCTTGAATAGTCTGTTTTTACCTTGCGTACAGCTCTCTCTTGTGGGTGTGTTTTTTGCCTAAACATGGCCTCAACCATAACTTACACAGTTTCATCTCTTGCTTGAGTTCTTTCCTAAATTGAAGACGCACTGTTCCCTCATACAGGCAGGCTCCTAAGAGGATGGCAAACCTGTTTGCCTGTATCTTCCTCTCCCACCGCCCTAACTGGAAGACATACAGTCCATGCTACGAACTTTGCTGTCTCTGGGCGAGCAGAGAATGGTATTCAGGAAAGCCAGGGAGGAGGCTGATCATCTCCACCAACAGGACAGAGAATCCCCAGAGCCAGAGATGGTTGTCCCAGAGGTAGATCCAGAATGGGACCCCAACAATGGAGGAATGGCGATGTTAGAGCTCTACAAAAAATGTTTATTGATAGGACTGCAGCAGGGAATCCCCAAACAAAAAATTTTAACAAAATATTACAACTTGAACAAGGAGCTAATGAGGATCTGTTACAGGGCAAGCCCGATATAAAACGGGTTGCCTGACTGTGGATCCTCACCTGTGCGCTTAAAAGGGACTTATTAATACCCAACTGCAGGAGCACACAAAAGGTTAATAAAAGGTTTATTTACAAGGGAAGGGGAAATGAGTAAATGTACAACTCAGGGAGAAAAGAGGGAGATAAAGTCTTAAATGTGTCCTACCTGTTCTGCTGATCTGGAAACCCAATGGCACGCTGAGAGCTGGCAGCAAGCCAAGAGCCTGAAAGCCAAGAGAGAGAGCCCCAAGGCCTATGTGTCTGATTTTATACCAACCCTGGCTGCTTAACTCTACCCTCAGGTCCTAGCAACCCTCCTTTGGTGGTGACAGGATTTGTCTTTCCCAATGTCTTGATGGCTTTGGTCTGGAGTAGGGGTGGGGTCCACAAAGCCTGTATAGAATTAGCTCAGGACATCCTTTCCCCCAACAGTTCCTCGTAGTTCCTTGCAAGAATTATTCAGACATAAACCAACCGCACGGATATAAAACCAGATGCTCCAGAAAATACTCACCTGATCACTATGGTGTTCATTACACATAGCGCCCCAGATATAAGAAAAAAGTAAGCAAAGGGCCTCCCTGGTCGCACAGGCGGTGAGAGCCGCACTGTAAAGCTGTCCGCAGTCTCTGCAGTGCGGGTTTGATCCCGGCCAGCCGGCCAGCCAGGGAGCAACCCACATGGCGCAGCAGACATCTCATGCTCTGCTCGTGGCTCCTCACTGCTCTGCTCAGCAGTGTATTTCAGTAGATGTGCCTGTTCTGCTCTAGGGAACAGGCAGACGACGGAGGGACCGAAGTATACGCTGAGGGGAGCCGCAGGCAAGACAGGAGAGGTCTGTCCCGCTATGTGGGTTTCTCCCTGGCCGACCGGGAATCGAACTCATGCTGCAGTGGCTGCAGATAGCTTCATAGGTTGTGTCTTAACCCCTGCGCCACCAGGGAGGCCCCGAGGTCTTGACATTGCTGAAGCAGAAGGGTGGACTTACGTTGACCGCTGGGCAAATGGGAAAATATCAAGCAGCTCTTAGACAAACCAAATGTGAAACTTCAGGTTTCTAGTTCCCCAAATCCTGCCACACTGCTTCCAAGCAATACAGATGGACCTGAGGATGAAAATTTAATCCATAACTGTTTAGAAACCATAGACACAGTGTATGCCAGCCGACCGGATCTAACTGACCAGCCTCTGCCGGATCCAGAGTGGGAGCTATTTACAGATGGCAGCAGCTTCATGGACCAAGGCCGTCGATGTGCGGGATACGCAGTGGTGACGCTCCAGAATACCATAGAAGCCAAGGCTCTTCTGGCAGGTACATCAGCACAGAAAGCCGAATTAATAGCCCTGACCCGTGACTTGGAACTCTCAAAAGGTAAAAGAGTCAATATATTTACTGACTCCAAGTACTCTTTCATGACTCCCCACATGCATAGCACCATTTGGAAGGAGCGAGGCCGCCTTACCACCAGTAACAAGGACATCAAACACCCATTAGAAATCCTGGCCCTGTTAAAGGCAGTAGCTTTACCATCAGCTGTTGCCATGATGCATTGTCCTGGCCACCAAAAGGGTGGGTCTGACATGGCAAAGGGCAACAGGGCAGCTGATCAGGTGGCTAAGGCCGCTACCTGTTCTGCTCTCCAAGGTGCACTCATCCCTCTTGTGGGCCTGACTCAGTATGCTCCTGAATACACCGAGAGGGATGAGGAGAGACCCCGTGTATGGGGATTTACTCAGTTTGACCCCCTCGACTTGGAGAGTAAACACCCACAGGATGATACTCTTCCCGGAGGCCCTGGTATATCCAGTGCTAAAACATCTTCACCAAGGATCGCACTGGGAGAGATGCCTTATAGAAACAGTGTGGCCATATTTGAAGGGCCCATATTTACATAAAATAGTCCAGCGGATCACCCGAGGTTGTCAAATACGTGCCAGAAATAACCCTAAGACTGACTCACACCCTAAAGCCACTGGGGTTCAATATCAGTGCAAGTGCCCTTTTGAGGACTGGCAAATGGACTTTATGGAAATGCCTAGAGCCACAGGCAGTTTCAAATACCTACTGGTTTTTGTGGACACATTCTCAGGTTGGATGGAAGCATTTCCCAATAAGACAGAAAAAGCTTCTGAGGTTGCAAAACAGCTGCTGAAGGAGATAATCCCTTGCTTTGGGTTGCCCAACTCCATCCAGAGTGATAACGGGCCGGCATTCCTCTCCTGCGTTACTCATGCAGTAAGCAGTGCGTTACAGATCAACTGAAAATTACATGCTGCATGGAGACCACAGCCTTCTGGACAAACTGAAAAAATGAACCACACCTTAAAGAAAACCTTGGCAAAACTGTGCCAAGAAACACAACTGTGTTGGGACCAGGTACTATCCCTTGCCCTCCTCCAGATAAGAGTGGCACCTAGAAGTGGGCTACAACTAAGCCCCTTTGAAATTGTGTTCGAAAGACCTTAGTTCTGAAAGCCAGTCCAGAAAAAGCACAGATTGCAGGATCACACAACATGTGAAACACATCCAGGAGGTTCTGGCAGTAATCCACAACTTTGCAATCTTGAGGATCTCTATGCCTCCTGATCAACCAGTACATCCCTTCAGACCTGGAGATCAGGTCTTATTGAAGACTTGGCAGACTGGGGATGCCCAAAACCAGCTGTCAGAAAAATGGACTGGTCCCTATGACGTTTGAGCATGTGCGTCATCTCAGTATTTCTCAGTAAATAAATATCTCAATAAAGTATGCACACATACTTCTTCAAAACTTGCAGGCATAGGGGCCTCCCCGGTGGCGCAGCGGTTGAGCGCTGGGTTGCGAAGCTGCCTCGCGCCTCTGCCTCTGCGGCGTCGGTTCGATCCCCGGCTGCCCCCCGGCCACTGGAGGAGGGTCACATGGCGCGCAAAACTCTCCTGCCGCCCGCTGCTCCCCTCAGCAGTGTACTTCGGTCCTTCTGCCTGTTCTGCTCCCCACTCTGGTGAATTCTCTCACCCTCCCGCGCTTCTGACTGTACCCAGTGCGTGTATAAACCAAACAAACAAACAAATAAATAAATAAATAAATAAAACATGCCTGTATTAAAAAAAAAAAAAAAACTTGCAGGCATAAAACCCTGGGTACATCATTCCAGAGTTAAGAAAGCCCCAGAAGGAACTGATCCAGAGACGAAATCCCATTGGTCTTGTGAACCCATTGAGGACTTGAGATATTTATTTAAGAAATATTTATTGAGATATTTATTTACTGAAGAAATGCTGAGATGACTCACATGCTCTAACCAATCTTTTCTTTCAAAGGTTAGGAGACGTGAAATAACATCTAGGATCACGCATATGCTGGTGTATTTTTTTATTTTTATTTTATTTTTTTGAAGATTTATTGATTTATTTATACAAGCACTGGGTACAGTCAGAAGCACGGGAGGGTGAGGGAATTCACCAGAGAGAGCCAGAGCGGAGAGCAGAAAAGGCAGACTGGGGAAGTACACTGCTGAGGGGAGCAGCGGGCGGCAGGAGAGGTCTGCGTGCCATGTGGGACCCTCCTCCGGTGGCCGGGGAGCAGCAGGGGATCGAACAGGCGCTGGAGAGGCTGAGGGCAGCTTCGCAACCCAGTGCTCAACCGCTGCACCACTGGGGAGGCCCAGTGTATTTTTTTTTACACAGAAAGGCTTTTCATTGTGATTTTGGTATTTTCTTTTCACTTAATTTTGGCCTATGAATGACACTGCAGTTGTATGAGATATCCCACGCGTGATAAACAGTAACTAAAGAGCTCTTTGTGTCTGTATGTTGTATGTCTGTATGTCCTTTCCTTGTGTCCTTGCCTTGGCCTCTAGTGGTTGACAAGTTGGTATACATGGTGCCCATAGACATTGGGAAGAAAAAGAGTCTCCAGTTATGAGAAAAATACTAAGGGTTATGGTTTGATTGTCTACATTGTATTACTGAACTAAGCCGGTGCTTTTATAGAGATTGAATATTGGTGTTTCTGCTGTTTTCTGATATTTATGGCAAAGCTTCCCAGAAATCTAAACTGAAGTAAAATTTTGTAGTCTATCATTTGGTTGATCAAAGGAAATTTTGTGAAACCTCAGTAGCCAAGAAACACAACTCCTGAGACACTCCACAAAATTTCTCCCTTTCCTCCTGGGAAAGGCATTAGATGAATTCATCCTATTTGGCCTCCTTAGTAAAGTAAAACCAGAAGGGAAGCCTTGTCACTTGGGAAAATGGGGAAACTTTGACATGTACACAAACGTTCACATTGATTTTCTAAAACGTGTATAAAACCTTTCAGTACCTGATATGTATGTAAATTGCCAGTGGTGACTGTTGCCTTATAATATTATATACTTCAATTGTTTGATATCTACAGAAATTGTTTCTGGAGAAAATAGGGGGAAAAGGCCTCAACAGATTCCTATTGAAGGAACTGTTAAGAGTAAAAATTTCCTGCAAAGGACTAAATAGACCTGAAGATACACCTGATTTTTACTAAGTTTTGTTTGACATAATACTGGTCATTTTTTGCCTTTTGTTCTGAATCCACAAAGTTTTCTTGTTTTGAGTGGCCAGGATCTGCAGCAATGTTGCATTTTTTTCCATCAAAGCTAACTTGTGTTCACATTTTCTCTCCCCTTGATACCAACACAGCATAAAAATAGTGATAGTAATTTTTTTACTACCTATCTCAGAGTCTGTTTTTGCATAATGTCCATAGGGATTTTGTCTGCTTAAACTAAAAAATTGGACATGAGTTTCATTGTGTGGCTTTGAATGGAGTTCTTCCAGAAAGATGAAACAGCTGAACCAAGAAGAGGAGAACCTGCTGCTTTGTTCGTAGGTGAGGCCCCAAAGAGACCCCCAAAGAAGGTGAGGATCTTGCCTCCATTGGCAGGACTGGACAGCCCAGCAAACGAAAAACCCTCAAGAACAGGAATGCCCAGGTGGAGTCTGATGAGACCAGCTTTGTTCTTGAAGTCTACATAGACTAGATGTCAAGAATTCACTCTGATTCTATGTGGAGTGTCAACAAAGCCAGCTAAAATTGCTGTTTAGTTATTCTGCCCTGTGATTTTATGCAAAAGTAGGTAAAATGGTTTAAAAGTAGATTTAGTTTGCAAACTTCTGTTACGTTGTTGAAACAATTTGGGATCAAGGTTGAGAGAACTTGTTTTTACACAAGTTGAACCAATTTTAAGATTTTTTTTCCTTTGATTTGCTGTCTCTGCTGTTTTGTTTTGGCTAATGTCTCCAGATGTGTTTTTTTTTTTTCTCTTGGACTGATAAACTATTTTGCTTTTCACAATGGACAATACCTGGAGAGACTGGTTGGCTTTCCAGTGGGAACCCTGGGAAAAATTTTCCCCTGAGACTGTACAGCAGCATCCATACATTTTATCTTCATCACCATGGAAATGGTGGCAAAAAGTGAAAGGGGGGAATTGTTAGGGGGAAAGGATGTCCTGAGCGAATCCCATACAGGCTTTGTGGATGCCACCCCCACTCCATCAAGACACTGGGAACTACAAATCCAAGGAAGAGAAGTTGCGAGGATCTAAGGGCGGAGTTAAGCAGCCATTTTCTCACGCTTTGGTTTATGACCAGATATGTTAGTGGGGTCTGGGGGCACTTGACTCGTACTCTTGGCCAGGCAGGTTTGGTTCCGGGGGGTCATTTGGGATTCCAGGTCCGCGGAACGGGTAGGACACATTTAAGAATTTATCTCCCTCTTTTCTCCCTGATGTGTACATTTCCTCATTTCCCTTCCCTTGTAAATAAACCTTTGTTAACCTTTAGTGTGTGCCTGCAGTGTAAGTCCCTTTTGAGGGAGCAGGTGAGGACCCACAGTCAGGCAACCTATAACAGTTGCAGTCACTGGCTTCAGAAATTTCTATCATGCTGGGAGGATACCCTGGGGCCCACAGGTGACTGAGCAGGGCCAGAGGATGTGGGAACTTCCTATAAAGCTCTGACCTGTTTTGGGGAGTGTGAGTGTGTGATTGAAGGTGTGATGGATGGATCCTCTGATTTCTCAGTGGACTTCCTGTCTGCAGAGTCAGAGACCCCATAGGATCCCACTTCCTCCTGTCTGGAAGCATTGGGAACAAAGTGTTTTCTTGTTAAAAACCTATCAAAAGTTTAAACTATGCTTCGCTTCTGTATCATACATAATATAGAACAAACTTTTTTCCTACGCATTAGCAATGAGTTGTATTCCTTCCTAAGCATGGGTCAGTTTCCAACATGTCATCCCTTGTGCTGTCACTGTCAGGAAATGTATCTGAGATATTGAGTGACAAGAAAGAAAAGACAGGCAGTGCCCAGTGTAGGGCGGATGTGGAGAGAGTGAACCCCCGGGTGTCTGGGAGAGTGTTTGGAGATGGAGCAGTGAGGAGGGTGACAGACAATGTGAGGTGAGGGGTGTGTGCTGGGGCAAGACCTGCTTGTCCCTGATCCTGGAGGTTCCAGAGTGAAATGTGGATCACCAGGGATGAGGAGCAGGTATTGTCAGATCATGTGGAGTTTCCATTTTTAATTCTGAAGAAATTTCTACCCCAGGAAAGTGGTATTTTTAAAAAACATCTCTTCCGGGCTTTCCTCAGGGACCTGAGGTCTTCTCTCCTCTCTGGTTCTGCTGGGCCGTGCTGGTCTCCATCACTCCACACATCAGTGCACTCCTGACAAAAGCTGAGAGCACAAGGCAAGACGAGGTCTGTGGACCAGCCACACAGATCTGGCCTCCTCAGCCGGGGTCACTATGTCTTCTCTCCTTGCATTCATCATTTTTCTTAAGTGTTGTGTCCAGTCTGTGCTTGAGTGGGATTTCACAGAGATAACCACTTAATGTTGACTGGCAGGGTAGAATGTAGAGGACGGTGTTCCCAGTGTAGAGCGGACATGGAGAAAGAAAATCCCTGGGCGTCTGGGGAGACAGTATGGAGATGGAGTCAGTGAGGGTGACAGTGTGCGATTGTAGAACGTGGCAGACCCCTTAGGGCCCTAGCTTAGATGGCTTCAAGCAGGCGTTAGACAAAAGGGAAATTCCAGTCCAAGTTCAAGACAATGAGGGGCCGAGTTCCCCTTAACACAGGGTACATGTACCCCACCCCCTACTTGGACCCCAGGACAAGGCGAAATACTCCACTGCTTGTTACAGCACAGTTTGGCTTCTGTAACTTGGATAAGAAAAGAAAACCCAATAAAAGTAAACAAACTAAAATAAAATATTAAGATAAAAAGAACAAAATCATAAAAAGAAATAGAATACTATAAATGAATAAAATAATTTAAATAAAATCATATTTGATTTTATTGCTTGCTTTTGGCACCTGCAACCTCCCAGATGCAGTTTTCGACTTTGAAGCCCCTTGTCACCCCCTGCTCAGGGCTGCTCCCTAAGTGAGGGACAGCAGCTGGCAGGATAATAGAGGCTTTCTCTGAATCTGATTCAGACTTGGGTCTGTTTCTAGGGGGAATCTCTACAACAAGGTGAGGGGGTATGTGGGGGGAAGACCCGCACATTGCTGACCCTGGAGATACCAGAGTGACACGTGGACCTTATAGATGAGGAACAGGGAGCAGGTGGTGCTGGAGAGCTCAGGGGGGACCTGCCCCCTTGGCTTATCCAGTCCTTCGTCACAGACAGACTAGAACGGTCTTACAGGGAATAACATTATTTCCTGTAATTATTTCATTTATTGTACTTAATTGTATTATCTGTTGTATTTCATTTATTTTAATTATTGCTTTATTTTTAGTTTATATTAGTTCTTTTTATTTAGTTTTGTGTAGAACTGGGGTGTAGGCAAGAGGTTGGGGGTAGATGAGAGGAATTACCAGAAAGAGTGAGATGCTGAACAGGCAGATCCACTGAAATACACTGCTGAGGGAGCAGCAGGGGAGTCAGGAGGGGTCTGCTGCCCCATGTGGGTCACTTCCCTGGTCAGGGATTGAACTCAGGCCATCCCATGGGCCTTCGTCATGGCAGGTGACCATAGGTCACCAGGGAGGCTCTTATATGACTTTATTAAATTATTTTATTCATTTATAGTATTTTAACTATTTATTTTTATGAATTCGTTCTTTTTATCTTAATATTTTATTTTAGTTCATTTTCTTGTGTTGGGTTTTCTCTCCTCACCCAAGTTACATGGACCCAGCAGACGCCGGGCCAGGGTGACGGGGCTGGGGTGAGTCCAGGGCAGGTGGGGGTGACCGGGCAGCTGCGGGGACGGCGCGGGCAGGGCCTCGGGGAGTTCCAGGGGCTTCTGGATCAGGGCAGGGGCGTCTGAGAGGCGCCCACCAGACACCCCAGAGACGAGGCAGAGAGTCCGGGGGGAGCAAACACGGCAGGTGACCCTGGAGGGAACAGCCCTGAGCCCGGGCGGGGCCGCTCTGAGGGGGGGGGGGGAGGACGCGCCCCCCGGAGCAGAGCCGGGGAGACAGCGCCGCCCCAGAGCAGGGTGCTGGGAACGGGGAGAAAGTGTTAAATTCCCCGCACTCTGCGCTCCGGGCTCCCCGCCCCTCCAGGCACCGCGCCCCCGGGAGGCCCGACTCTCCTGCGTTAAATGAACGTTACTTCCCCACACACGGCCTCTCCGCCTGCTCGGCTGGGCCGGCTCCGGCTCCTGTCCACGGGGGACGAGACCCTGTGGCGATTCTAGGGCTAAATTCACGGCGCGCGGGGACTCGGCGCGCTGAAGTCGGCTGCGCCGCCCACCCGAGGGGTCCGCGCCGCGATGAGTAACCCGGGCCGCCCCGCCCGCTCGCCTGACGTAAGGGCGGGCGCCAGGCAGAGCGGGGGCGGGGAGAAATGTGCGGGGTCCTTCTCTCCCCGTCCCCGCCCCCGCCCCGCCCCGCCCGCCCCGCCCCGCCCCTTTTAGTCGCCGTGCAGTCCTGTCCCCGACCTCCCTCCGCCCAGGTGCAGGCTCGTTCTCGCCCCGCCCCCGTCCCGCCCCCGTCCCGCCCCGCCGCGCCGCGCGGGGCAGCTGAGTCTCCGGCGCCGCGGCCCAGCCTCCCGGCGCCCTCGCGGGCGTGCCCCAGAGCTGTATAAAAGACAGACGAGCGCAGCCTTGAGCTGCAGCGCTGAGTGCGCCCAGCGGTGAGTCCCTCCGCCGCCGCGCCGAGATCCTCCCCCGGCCTCGCGCGGGCACCCCCGGCCCTCACAGGTGCAGTCGCGCGCCCCGCGCCCCGCTCGGCCCGGGACGGGGGCGCATCGCCCCGCGGGCGTGGGGTTGGGGCGGGGAGAGGGGAGCTGGATTCGACTCGGCGGTTCTCAAATTCCCAGGGGTCCCGGACATGGCGGCGTTTGTCCCTCGGGTCGGTGTCCGCGTCCTGCTGCTGCTGCTGCTGCTGCTGCGGGGCGGCGCGTGGGGGGCGCTCGGCGGTGAGTGTAGCCCGTGGGGTGTCCGGGGGGCGGGGCGGGCGGGGCGAGTCCCAGCCCCGGAGCGAGCCCGGGCGCTGCAGGTTCACCGAGCGCGCCTCCGGGTCCGCGCGGGACGGGCACCCCTCCCCTCCCATCGCGCCCCGGGGCCCGGGTGGAGGGCGGGGGCCGCGACTCTCGAGTCCCTGCGCCCCGGGAAGGGACTTTGGGAAAGGCCGGAACGTGCGCTCGCTCCGCTGACAGCGGGACACGCCCCCCCCCCTGCTGTCCGCGGGGACTTGGCTCCGCTCTGGACACGGGCAGAGGCAGGTGTGGTTGGGATGGGGTGTCGGGCTCCTGACCCCCCTCCCTTGTGTTCTGGAAATGGAGCGCTCAGCACCGGAGGCGGCCAGCCAGGCCGTCCTGCCCTGCGCCTACGCCCTCGGGGCTCTGGGACTGAGGCTCCCTCCAGGCTGCTGCTACCCAACCTGCTGCCTCCTGGTCACTGACTCACCTGGCGCCTCCACACGTGCCCTCCCCCTCGCTGCTGGGCCCTTCTGGGGACGCCTCTGGCTCCCTGACCGCCTTCAGCGCAAGTCACCACCGAGCCTGAGCCCAGGCTTTCCTCAGGGCTGACGCCAGAGTCTCCAGCTCCTCCGGAGCCTGGGTGACCGAGGGGGTGTCTGCGTGTGTCCTGTCCTCTCCACCCTGACACCTCACTTATTCTCAAGCATGTGGTCATCCCGCCTCCACCCCCTGCCTCAAATTCTGGCTTCTCTGTTTTCCCTGCCTGGACCGTGGCTTTCACAGCTCTGGGAGCACCTGTGAGCAGATCAGTCCCCCATGCTGGGCCTGCTGGAGACCATGACCCGGCTCTGCAAACTCTCCTTCTCCTCCTTGGCTTCTGTCCCCACCCTCCCCTTCCTCAGGAGCAGCACCCCCTGCAGGCCCTCCCTGTCCTGCAAGGTCACTAGACTGACATTCTCACCAGGGCCACCTGCCATGTGCCAGGGCAGACTCCTCTGTGGCTGACTGGAGCTGGGTGTGGCCTGGAGGGCACAGGGGACATTTCCTGATTTCTGGGGAGAGGGAGGGGTCACCCGGGGAGCCTTGCTCTTCCAGCCCAGCCCTTCAGAGAGTCTCTTGGGTCCCACAGATCGGGAGGGGAGCCTGTGTCCCTTCCCTCCCGCTCCAGCCCCCCTGGTTCTCATTCACAGCTGTCCAGCGCCTCTGCTACAACTTCTCCGTCACTCCTCGGCCTGGGCCTGGACGGCCATGGTGTGAGATTCGAGGCCAGGTGGAGGGGTCCCTCTTCCTTCACTATCGCTGTGGGGGGCAGGAGGTGAAACCAGTCTTTCCTCTGGGGACCAAGGAGGACGCCACAGAGGCCTGGGAGGGACAGACTGAATCCCTCAAGGACCTGATGGAGGAGCTCAAGAAGAAACTGCTTGACCCTCAACCAGGGATGGTGAGAAGCAGTGGTGAGTGGGGAATCCCCAGGGCAGAAGAACTTCCCCGTGGGCCCAGGAAACCGTGAGGTGTGTGTCAAACTGTGGTGATTGTGTGGAGTTGGTTCCTCCCCCAGAGACCCTGAGGAGGGAGGACACAGAGGACAGAGCAGGGCAGGGAGTCAAGGGCCAGGGGGGTGGGTACCGGGTGGGCCAAGGCTGTGGAGAGCAGAGACCCAGCTCTTTCCCTGGGGCAGGGCCCCTCTCCCTGCAGGGCAGGATGGTGTGTGAGGGGGAGGCCCGTGGACAGAGCCGCGCATCCTGGCGCTTCGTCGTCAATGGACACATCTCCCTGCGCCTGGACTCGGAGACCAGACTCTGGACGGGGGACCCGCCCGCAGACACGGGGAAGCTGGAGAGGTGGGCGGAGGACAGAGACCTGAACCACTTGCTCTTGAAGATGTCCCTCGGGGACTGCAAGATGTGGCTTCGGCAGGTGGCAGCGCACTGGGAGATGCCAGGGACGACAGGTAGTGCTGTGTGGGGAGGAAGTGTGGTTTTCTGACGAGTATGTGTGTGTGTGTGTGTGTGTGTGTGTGTGTGAGAGAGAGAGAGAGAGAGAGAGAGAGAGAGGGAGGGAGACTGGGTATGAGTCTGCCTGTGGGAGCAGCTGATCCTGCGCAGGGAGCGGCTCTCAGGAGACCCTGGTCACAGGGCTGTTCTCCCTCCTTCCCCTTCTCCTCCCTCTGTCTCTCCCCCTGGGACATTGCTCTGGGGATTCTAGCTGATCCCACATGCGAGGGAGTCATGCTCTTTTCAGAGGTTTCCTTCTGACTCTCCCTTCTCTGAGAAACCCTCTCTCTGTCTCACCTGCTGTGTGTCTGCAGTCCGTCCTGTCCGCCTCGCATGCCAGCTCCTGAGAGGACTCTCTGCACCCTCTCCTGGGCCCTCCTCTGTCACAGCAGGGATGAGTGATTAGAGGTCACCCTAGTTCCCTCTACTGTGTGAGCCCCTGGGGTCCCACCTCCTCTGTCTGCCCTCCCCAGGGCCTGTCACTGTGCCCCCAAAGCACAGGAGAAGAGAGTGGCCTCCTCTGTGCTGGATCTGGGCAGCAGGAGTTGAGGCGGCCTCTTCTCACATCTGGGGTCTGCTCGATGGTTTTCACTTTTGTTTTTCCATTTCAGCATCACCTGCCATGGCCCCAGGCAAAGACCCACCCAAGGCCACAACTGTCGGGCACATGCCCTGGCTCATCCCTGTGATCCTGCTCCCCTGCGCCATCCTACTTGGCATTGTGTTTATACTGAAGGTACTGGGGGCAGAATAGGTGGGATGGAATGGGCAGGTCACTGGGTACAAGGAGGGGATGGAATTCCAGTCCCCCCACCTTCCCAGAATCCACTCATTGTGGATTGAAACCAGGTGAGAAGAGCTCGTGTCACCTGAGCAAGAACTTGGCCCAGCTCAGCCCTGAGCGCTGAGTCCCCCTCCCTGGAGGCCGGTGGGTGGGAAGGGCCACGCCAAGGCTTAAGGCCTGTTCATAGCAATGAGCTTGAGCAACTCAGACCTGACTGGGGTGAGATGCTGCTCTGGGAGGATGCCTGTGGGGAGAGAGGGGTGTGGAGTTTAGGGACACGGGCACACATATACATGCTCCTCAGGCCTTGTGTGGGGACAGCAGCCTGTCCCCAAAGGAGTGTCTCCACAGGAGTGTCTAGGGCCAGGCTCCAGAGTGGGGAGAGGCTGGGTGGAATGCCAGTGGGAGGCTCGAAGGCTTTGCCTCCAATCTCAAGACCGGAATCAGGATTCTGTTCTCATAGACGTGTCTGGTGACTACAGGGGAGGCGGGAGCTGACAGGGACTGTCAGGCAGGGATCAAGGGACATTTGCTCTCACTCTACCTTGAGCATCCCGGCTCAGCCTAGAGTGCCAGCCAGCCTTCTGCACACCCCAGATCCGGAGTCACTTGTGGACCCTGTGTTGTTTGGAAACGGTGCAGGGCCAAGCTTCTGTTACTGCTCAGAGCTGAGCTGGATCAGGACAGATGGGGAGAGGGGCAGGGAGAGTCATAGTGAACACAGTGAGGGCTGTGTCCTGCCAGCTGAGAGGCTCAGAGAGAAGGGAAGAGGGATGTTGGCCTGCAACCCTCCCTGAGGCTGGAGGTGTGGGCATGCGGCCCTTCTCCTCTCTCACAGCCTGACCCCGCAGCCCCTCCAGGAACATGGAGAATCAGCACTGAAAATGGGAATAGAGGGATTCACTACTGCCTTTAGCAGGGCCAAAGCCTTGGTACCAGTGAGGAGCAGGTGGTACAGGCTACTGCACCCCGGGTTGGGGGGCCAGGTTAGGGAAGTACCAGACCCTCAGGGAGGGAGGGCTCTGAGATGGGGTGACCGGGGAGGGGCAGCCTCTGGAGAAGGGACCTAGGGGCTCTCAATCCCTGGGACAAACATTTGTTCTTCTCTGAAGGCCCGTGCTGCTGCCCGAGCCCCCGAGCCCGGGGTCCTGCTCTAGACTCTGCCTTTGTGACCCGCCGTGGCTCCCCTGCTTCATCCTCCACCCCAGGACGCAGTGGTTCTAAATCTGGAGGACTCCAGGGTCACCACTCCCAGGGTCTCAACACGGCCTGTCCTCTGTGACCTTTGGGGTCATAGTTTCCTTAACACACGGATGCCACTTTCTCAGGTGCTAAGGGGCAGATTCTTGCACCTCAACATCAAGAGGTGAAGGGATCATGTTCCATCCAAATCGAGTGGTGGACAGCAGTGGAGTCACCGAGGTCCTGATGTCCTTTGAACACTTAGAAAAGGAATCCTCCTTGGATGCGGACTTCCCCATCTCAGTGCGTGGACAGTCCCCACGCCGAACACAATCAGCCACACAGCAAGTGCCCACCTGCACTGAAAGTGTCCCGTGACCCAAAAGACATTGGACAAGGTGCGGGGCTTCTGTGCCGGGGAGGTGGGAAGGAACACATCTGTAGAGTGAGAACTTAGGCCCTAAAACCCATGGGGACTTAAATCAGTGTGTCCGCAGTAAATATATTTGAGAAACTGTGCATGTTTACAAATGAGGTTAATGAAAGGACCTCCCTGGTGTCACAGGGGTTAAAGACAGCACTGTCAAGCCATTGGCAGCCACTGCAACACCAGTTTCATCCCAGGCTGGCCTGGGAGCTACCCAAGTGGCACAGTTGACCTCTCCTGACTTGTGCGCTGCTCCCCTCAGCAGTGTATCTCAGTAGATCTGCCTGTTCTGCTCCCCACTCTTTAGGGGAATCCTCTCACCGTCCACACCTCTGGCCTGTACCCCCGTTTTTGTATGCATAAATAAAATAAAAAATTATAAAACCACAACCCCATCTTTGTCTTTTCATAAAATGGTAAATACCTGAATCCATCCTTCCTGTGACCATAAAGCACATTTTGGAACAACCGCTGAGACGTGACTCTGGACTGCGGATGAGGTGCTGACAGGCTGAGGTGAATCTGCCGTGAGCGTGTGTGGGGATCCAGGAGCGTGTCCTGCTGTGCAGGAAACACACGCTCGTGTATGTGGCATCAGAGGCCGTCACCATCATGGGGGACATCGGGTGACAGCTCGCTGCCCTGTGGCTCAGAGAGGGAAGGACCTGCACACCTTCACCTCTTCTGTGTGAGTCTGTTCTTCTCCCAAAGGCCTTACAGTTACTGAGTACGTGGAATTTAAGAGAAGTTCATTCTCAGAGTTGGAGGAAGAAGGAAGAGCCCAACAAGTGCAATCAAGACCCAGCTGCTTGTCCAATGGGAGGTGCTGCTCAGACTCCCTTGCTCCTGCCTCCTGGGCTGCTCCTCCTGCACCTCATCTGCAGGACCACCCCCCCACCCCCGCCCCGCAGGGCCCTTCTGAGAGTGTGTGAGTCAGGCCTGAGCAGGGGTGTGCACACACCCGGGGATAGTACTGACCCTCCCTGTGGGGCAGGAAACCAACCAGAGAATGGGGTCTAGTAGCTCTTCTGAGGTTAAATCATCCTCTGTGGTGTGTCCGGAGGGGTGTGGGGAGGAGGTTAAGTGAGGTTGTGGTTGCGGGTGGGGGGGGGTATCCCATGTCTTGCCTTCCAAGATCTCATCACTGCCAGAGCAATTTCCCATCTCACCTGTGACATCTCTTCCTCTCCAACACCCTGGGGTCAACCCATCTGTTCTCCCTGCTGGTCCTCAAATCGTGCCCCAGGCATTCAGTTCTGGCACTTTCCACTGTCAGGTGTTCCCGTCCCACTGGACAGGAGCTGCAGACGATCAGAGCCGGGCATGCATCACCTCCCGGGGTCTCTCTGACACCCCCGAGTATCAGGCTTCTGCGGATACAGACAGAATATGGGTAGAAAGACTGATGTGGGGTGAGTGGAGGGGACAGTGGGGAGAGACTTGGAGGAGAGAGAAGGGGGAGGGGGGAGCTAGAGAGGCGCCAGCGCTGGGGCTGTGAGGAGTGAGACTGAGTCCCGCCACCCGCCACGGGTGGGATCCTCACCCCCCCCACCCCGTGGGCAGGTGAAGCTGAAGGGGATCCTGCTCTTTGTGGGGGGCAGACTCAGGTTCTTTTACCACCTTCAACTTGCTGGTGTTCAGGCCTCAGCAGGTCTCCTACTACAGAGGTCAGGGGTCAAGGTCGCAGAGACAGAGATGACCCAGAGCTGGAGTCCAAGGGCTTCCTCCTCACTGGAGGTGACTTTGCATGTGTGGAAATAAAGCAGGAGGCGCAGCCCCTGCCTGCGACGGAGCACGGAGGGTCTTGCTCAGGCCCAGCAGGTCCCACTGCTGTCCTCCCTCCCCCCCAGCCCAAATGCTGCTGCAGGGAGGGGAGAGGCCCCTGCCTGGAGAGCGCAGGGATGGGGTCAGGGGCCTGCAGGGGCGCTGGTTGGCTGCCTGGAAAACTTTGGGCCTCGAAATTGAAATTCCCGCCGGGAATTTCCCGGGAGGGGAGACTTGGGGCTCTGGGAGAGAATCCAGCAGATCGAGGCTTTCAGGAGGGACCACCCGAGCCGGCGCCCCTCACATTAGGACATGGCTGAGGCCCAGAGAAGAGCAAGGACTCAGAGCAGCCTGGAAGCCAGGAAATGGGGAGGGGAAAGTTTTAGGGGAGGGGTTTGAGGACTGCGCACCCCTCCCCTCTCATGGGGCCCCAGACCAGGTGAAGGGCTACTCTCCCCTGACCCCCAGGCAGGGACTTTGGGAAAGGCCAGAATCTCTGCGCTTGCTGGTGGCGTGACACAGCCCCCCTCACCGAGCCCCTGCTTCCCGCAGAGAATTGGCTCAGTTCTGGACACTGGCAGAGGCAGGTGTGCCTTGGGATGGGGGCAAGAGGTTCCTGACCACCCCTCCTAGTGTTCCAGGTTGGTTTTACTTCTGGAAATGAAGCGCTCAGCACCGGGAGGGCTGCTGGCCTGGCCGTCCTGCCTGGGTGTGAGGGGCGCTGGGAGCCCCCACAGGTCTCGGGCTAAAGCGCCATCCTGCTGCTCCTACCGGACCTGACCCTCCTGGCCACTGGCTCCTGACCTCCTGCGGGGGCCCATTCTGGGGACAGCATCTGACTGCAGGACTGGCCTTCAGCAGAAGCCCTCACTGAGCCTGAAGAATGCAGGGCCCTTCCCACCAGGCTTCCCTCAGGCCTGATGGCAGAGTTCTTCAGGCTTCACCGGGGACCCTGGGTGACAAGGGGGTGTCTGTGTCTTTCCTCTCCTCTTCACCCTGATTTCTCACTTCTCTCTACCACCTGCCTCAGAAATTCTGGATTTTCTGTTTTCCCAGCACCCAGGAGCACCTATGGGCCGATCAGTCCCTTCAGCCGGGGCCTGCAGGAGCCCATGACCCAGCCCTGCAAACTCTCCTTCTGCAAGCTTGGGTGCCGGCACTGACCCAGCCAGGCATTCCCATCCGCTGGACAAGAGCTTGCAGTCACCCAAAGCCGGGCACACATCCCCTCTGACTGTGCTTCTGACACCCCTGCACATCAGGGTTCTGTGGGCGACAGACCAGAATGTGGGTGGAAAGACTAATGCGGGGTGTGTGGAGGGAGCACTTGTGGGTGTTGGGGGGAGAAAGAACAAGAGAGAGACAGAGAGGCAGAGAGACAGAGAGAGGAAGGGGAAGAGAGAGAGAGAGAGAGAGAGAGAGAGAGAGAGGAGCTTGCATGAGAGAGAGCGGCGCCCACTGGTCCTGTGATGAGTGAGACTGCAGTCCAAGCAAGGGTGGGGTCCACACCCTCTGTGGGCAGATGAAGCCTGAAGGGGAATCCCGTTCTTTGTGGAGGGCAGGTCAGTCCCCTCAGCCTGGGCCTGCCGGTGCCCATGACCCAGCACTGCAAACTGTCCCTCTCCACCTTCCCCACCCCCCTCCCCTGGACCAGATTCCTCAGGAGCAGCCCCCCTACAGGCTCCTCCAGTCCTGCCAGGACACCACAGTGCCTGAGCCAGGCCAGGTCTGCCCCACTGCGGGGGAGGGGGCGATGGGGGAGGAGATCTCTGCTGGCCAAGTGCCAGGTGAAGAGTCTGGGTTGCTCCCCGGTGTCTTCAGCCTTGCACGGGGTCCCAGCAGGAGCGTCTTATTCAAAAAAGACCAACACGGAGGAAAAAAATCAAAGAGTCATTGAAAAAGTGGTGGTCGGGCTATGCTGGTGCACCACCTCTGGGATCAGCAGGGACACAAAGGCAGAAAGGCCGGCCACGGTGTCTGGAGGTGTCTGCTTTTCAAACTGGCCCAGCCGAGTTGATAAAGGACCTTGCAAATGGCCCACAGATGGGGCCGGGCGGGAGCTCACAGCTTGTCACAATCCCTGTCTGTGAGAGGCCGGGGTGGGAAGTTCAGGTGTCAGCGGTGGTGTCTCTCCTGACACGCAGCCCGGCGATCCCGCATCGCACTTTCACGGGGAGCGAGTCCCTCAGGCTGTGGACGGCACGAGTCTCGGGGCACTGCCCACTGGGGAGCGTCTCCCCCAGGGCAGCTTGGCGGACACGCGCCTGCTCCGGAGTCCCGAGGGTCCTGGCTCACGGGTCGGTGCACCTGGTGGCCGTTTGGAACGACCGAGGGAGCCCACCCGGGGGTGCAGCTGCTGCGGCGGCGGCCGAGGGGACTAGGGATGTGACTCCAGGGTGAAAGAGCCTCCAGGACGGCAGACACCGCGGGCTCGAGAAAGCCTGAACGCACTGACTGAAGGGAGAGCCCAGGCCCGCGGTCTGGGGTCGGGAATCCCCCAGGCATAAGCGGTTCACTCCAGAAAACAGAGCGTTTGCACAAAATCTGGACAAAATCAAAGGAACAGTGCACGGGCTGCCTAGAGCGCCCCTGGGGAAGGTGTCCGGGAAGAGCTGGAGGCAAAAGCCACAAACAGGGAGAGGAAGCGCAGACCTCAGAAGCCCGGAGTCTCCTCCAAAGCCGGAGCCTCCAGTGCTTAGTCACTGCCCGGCAGGGGCACGTTTCACCCCACAGCCCGCAGGGAGGGTAGAAGCGGGGAACTCCCGAGGGCTTCTCTGGGGTGCGGCAGTCAGGGATCCGCTCCTCTTCGTCCGCACCATTTGAGCTGATTCCAGGTCACCTGCCAGTCCTGCTGGAAGACGTCGTCGCCAGAGCTGGGACGCACCATCTCTTCAGGCGAGACGACTCACACAGACACACGCTTTCCTTTTCTTTAGGTGAGATGACGTTGCATTTTAGTTGCCTTACAATAAGGAGCCAAAAGTAAACCTGAAAGTTGAGTGATTTTATAAAAGATGACTTTAGGGGCCTCCCTGGTGGCGCAGGGGTTAAAGACACAGCACTATCAAGCTATCGCCGGCCACTGCAGCAGGAGTTCGGTCCCAGCCAGGGAGCTGCCCACGTGGCGCAGCAGACCTCTCCTGTCTCGCCCGCTGCTCCCCTAGATACAGTTAGCACGTTTGTCTTTCCCCCATTTCTTGCAATCCCCTCTTATCTAGCATTAACAACAGCTTGTCTTTCCCCATTTGTTACAGCTTCCCCCTTCCCTTAAGCAGAACAAGCTGTCACCCCTTGGTTTCCCGTGCAGACCCTGTCCCCCTCCCCTTAATGAAAACAGGCTGAGACCACCTGTCTCTGTGCTGACCCTTCCCCTTCGCTTAAGAAGAGGAATGAGCTGACACCCACCGGCCTCTGTGAAGACCCTTCCCCTTCCCCTTCTCCGTGCTGACCCTCTTCCTGGTGGCGCAGAGGGTGAGGGCTGGGTTGGGAAGCTGCCCACAGCCTCTGCAGCGCTGGTTCGATCCCAGGGTCCCACATGGCTCAGCAGACCTCTCCTGCCGCACCTGCTGCTCCCCTCAGCAGTGTATTTCATCAGTCTGCCTGCTCTGCTTTCTGCTCTGACTCTGGTGAATCCTCTCACCCTCTGGTTCTTGTATGTATGGAAGAAAGAGAAAGGAAAGAAAGAAAGAAGGAAGGAAGGAAGGAAGGAAGGAAGGAGAGAGAGAGAGAGAGAGAGAGAGAGAGAGAGAGAGAGGAGAGAGAGAGAGAGAGAGAAGAGAAGAAAGAAAGAAAGAAAGAAGAAAAGAAAGAAAAAAAAGAAAGAAAAGAAAGAAAGAAAGAAAGAAGAAAGAAAGAAAGAAAGAAAGAAAGAAGAAAGAAAAGAAAGAAAGAAAGAAAGAAAGAAAAAGAAAAAAGAAAGAGAAAGAAAGCAAGCAAGCCAGCTGGTACCATCCATGTCCATGTTGAGCTGGAGCCCACTTGTCTCCGCGCAGTCCCTTCCCTCTCCCCTTCGCAGACCCCTACCCATCTCCCCCTTGTGTAAACACCCTGCACTCTGCCAAACAGCAGGACGGTTGTCTTTCAGACATGAGTCTGCTGCCCTCCTCATTTGTCCACAAATTAAACCACTTTCCTTTTCCTCAAACTCAGTTTCCTGTTATTGGCTGGAGGAAACTGAGGCCGGTGTTCGCGAAAACCCTCCGCAGTGAATTTCAGCAGATCTGCCTGTTCTGCTGCCCACTCTCTATGGGGAATCCCGTCTCACACATGCCCCACCTCTGATCTACACCCGGGTCTTGTATGCATAATTAAATCTTTTTAAAAAAAGACTTTAAAGGGTCAACAAATTCTCATTATTAAGCTTAGCAAAACCTGAGTTGTAGGAGAGATTTAACCACCATTGGAGCCATGATTAAAAGAACAAGTTCAAGGGGGGGGGTGGGCTTCACGGAGTGCAGGGGAGACTGCCAGTGCTGGGTACCACCTCTGCTTTGTTTTTTTGTTTTTTTGTTTGTTTTTTTAAAGATTTATTTATTATTTGTTTGTTTGTTTGTTTGTTTAAACAAGAACCAGGGTACAGGCCAGATGCACGGGAAGGTGAGAGGATTCACCAGAGACAGAGTGGGGAACAGAACAGGCAGACTGACGAAATACACTGCTGAGGGGAACAGTGGGGCGTGACAGGAGAGGTCTGCTGCACCATGTGGGAACCTCTCTGTCCGGCCGGGATCGAACCGGAGCTGGGAGCTGCAGAGGCTGAGGACAGCTTCACAGCATGGCCCTCAATCGCCTGCACCATCAGGGGAGGCCCACCACCTCTGCTTTGTTAACCCCTGAGGGTTAATTTCCATATTATCCTCTCATGAGATTGTCCTTCCTTTTCTTTAGAATCAGAAAGACAAACTTGTTACTTGAAGAGATAGGGGTGCTTATCTGGTAGGGAGCAAGAGAGCCCCTCACTGCCTCAGTAGTAGGTGACCGGTCTGGGCAGCCTGTGTTTGCATCACAACTCTTTTTGCCTGGGAGGAGCCTCCAAAGGACTGGTCTTTAGGGCAGTGCAGCAATGTGCTTCCTTGTACTGTTGAACATGCCGCTTCTGCTCTGGTCGGTGGCTTCTGAGCGTCCTGCCAGTATGAACAGGCGCTTCTGGCAAATTCTATCACGGAGTCCTCTTCTTCTACAGTAGTTTATTGGAGAGATAAAATCCATGATCCTTTAAATATTTTAGGCAGGTAAAATATTTATAATTTTAAAAAATGGTAAATTATTTAACCAATTTAATCAAATTATCTTTTCAATACTTGCTTTTTTCTAATATACAAATATTAGAACATGGGAGTAACAGTGAAATAACAGCCAAATAGCTTTATCTTTGAGAGAAAGAAAAATAAATGCATGGTCCTTAATTACCTTAAAAAAGTGAAAACAAAACAAAAAAAACTTTATACTGTCTTTCTTATAAATAAAGCATACATGATCCCGTTTCAATTTCTGTGCATTTTTTTTTTCCTCACTGGGAAAAAAGAACCGGAACAAATATTGGAAAAATGAGAGCATAAAACAATCTGAACACCACCAGGGATTAAAGTGGTATAAGTTGAATACTAGAGGGTGAGCATTTTGAACAGGATCTCCCAGAATCAAACCATAATTAATTTATATAAGAATTTAATAAGCATAAAAATGCATTAAATAGCACAAAGAAACTTGGGTTATTCCTTGTGTAATCTTGGTACTTTTAGTTCAGATACTGGAGAAAATAAAATGGATTTTTACCTTGGTTTCTTCTGGGTACATTTTTTTACTTAATTACTTTAAAAGATACCATTTGAGGGCCTCCCCTGTGGCGCAGGAGTTAAAGACAGCACTATCAAGCTACTGCCAGCCACGACAGCATGAGTTGGATCCCTGGCCAGGGAGCAACCTGCATGGCACAGCAGACCTCTCCTGTCTCCCCCACTGCTCCCCTCAGCAGTGTATTTCTGTACATCTGTCTGTTCTGCTCCCCACTCTGTCTCTGGTGAATCCTCTCACCTCCCACACCTCTGGCTTATACCCCAGCTCTTGTATGCATAAATAAATAAATCTTTTAAAAATAAAAAATACCATTTGAAAATTTCAGATAAAAGTTAAAGTACCATTAAAAATAAATTCACAAAAGCCCAATAATAAGCTGGGATTTAGTCAATAATAAGAAAAAGGTGAATGCGTCTAACATATCTAGGTCATACACATCAAAATTTTGAAAACAAAGGCTCTTCCAGAAAGAGGGCAAGAATGAAGAGTTCACAGTAAAGGAAATGGAAAGTAAAAGTTAATTACAGTCACCTTTATTCTGGGGTCATCCCTGCCCTATTCCTCTCTTCTCAATGCACCTGCACACTTAGATGAGTCTCCCCTCTTTGTGCTTCCAGTCTCCTACCAGCCATTTCAAAAACCAACGCACCTACAACAGAACACTTGTTTGGAACTACATCTGCAACAGACTGCAAACGTTTGAGGCCAGAACTCAGCTCAGCTAACAGTGTGTCGGCGAAAGACACAATAATCTTTTCTGAATGTTACTATACTCAGTCTATACTCCCTGCTGCTACAAGAGAAGTGACAGAAACTGAGTAAGGGATGCAGTTGTTTGAAATTTCAGTTCATTCTTCAGTGTCACTTTCTCATCTCGGATTTTTCTTATCTCAAAGCAGAAGGCCTGGGAACTAGAAGACTGAACTGAATGATGTGCAAATGAGAAAGTCTCCTTGGGACTCTGTGGGGAACATCACTTCACAAGGAATGGGGCGGAGAAATGTCACCTGGACACATCTTGGAATTCATCCCGGAAACTAAAAGATGCTGCTGCATGTTGTAATTTAATATAAAGATAACAGAGGAATGTGAAGCAAATCCAGACAGTGAAGCAATCAGAGCCAGGTCACACAGCATAATAAGCAAGAACTTCACTTAATGACACTAGAACATGATGTGTACTCCTAGAATCATTGCTATCTCCAATGTGTATAAAAAATGGGAAAAATGCTTTCAAAATTTGACTCTGAAGCCTTTTTTGAAGGAAGAGTCTTTAATTAGAAACGATGAACTTGATGTCAGATGGATAGGTAGAGCGAGATGACAGGTGAAAGAGATGAGAGGTTATGACTACAAAGTCTACATTCAATATCACAACAAAATTAGGCACTAACAGAAAACCACGGCTGCTGGTCCCTCCAAAACACTGTATTCCTTGCATGTAAAGTTTGCTTCCTCGTTACTGCATGATTGCCTTTTTTCCAAATAAATAAAGACGATTAGGTCTAATAATAAAAAGAAACCAGAGAATCATATCCTTGAACTTAGAATTATTACAGACTCTAGTCCAAAGATTTCCCTATTTTCTCCAAATTGCTCAATCCTCCTTCATTGGTCTCATTAAGCTTTCTGCCATTGCAGTACTATCTCAACATTCATGTCCCAAACCCCTTGTTTCTGTGATTCTTCACGCACCCATGTGGAAAACCATCAGGACTGGATGAATTCAACCCATCTCTTCTTACGTGGCCAAGTGACTGACTGCAAATGCAGAAAGTACATACAAGAGGACAAAATGGTGCCACTGCCAATGTGTGGCATCCTCTTCGTGCATCTGGCCACTCACTCTCCTGACATCTAGATAACTTTAACTATTGTTAAAGATAACACTTTAACATTCCTCAGATTTCTGACAATGCGTCCCTCCTGCCTCTTCTTCCCTTCACAGGGAATCTTACCTTTTATTTCCTAGAGATTTAAAAAGAAAAATGCAATTTGATAGGCGGTTTTCTCAACTCACCCTTTCCTTAAAGCTAAACCACTTTTATGTGACTCTGTCCTGTCTGTATCCTAACACAACCAATCTCTACACACTCTGCATCTCAACTCTCCAGGTTTCTTAGAAATCTTGCATTAGCAATTTTTTCTTTCAAACATGTTACTGTGTTATTGAGATAAGGTGGGTTTACATCACTGTATCTGCTTGAGTCTGTATGTTTAACCTCTGCAGACGTATGTTCTCACAACACACCCACTACCAGTACCCCAACAAACTTCCACCATGTTTCCTGGGGTCCCTCCCCTTCCCCACACCCACCCTAACTTGTTTCCTGCCTGTTTGCCTCAGTGTTGCAGTCAGATGCTAAAAGTTTATTGTTTGTTTTTGACTAACCCTTATTTTTTCCCCTCTGTATGCAACATATATGGAGACTACCTAGTATTTGTCTTCTTTTGTCCATGTTGTCACAAACAGCAAGAGGTCATCATTTTTTGTAGCTGAGTAACACACACACACACACACACACACACACACACAATCTTTCTTATCCATTTCTCTATACTTGGGTACTCAGGCTGTTTCCGTAACTTACCTATTATAAATATGGCTACAATGCACATAGGAGTATATATATATGATTCGAAGGGAGATATATGTGTATATACACACGTACATACACATGTATTTTTTGAATTTTGAATTTTTGTATTTTGTATTTTTGTATTAATCAAATAGATACCTGGGAGTAGAATTTCTAAGTTTCTTGGTCAGTCTAATTTTTTAAAGATTTATTTTTATTTATTTATGGATACAAGATTTGGAGTGTAGGCCAGAGGTGTGGGGGGTGAAAGAATCCACCAGAGAGAGAGTGGAGAGGAGAACAGGCAGATCTACTGAAATACACTGCTGAGGGGAGCAGCAGGTGAGACATGAGAGGTCTGCTGTGCCATCTGGGTCAGCTCCTTGGCCGGGGATCGAACTCACGCTGCAGTGGCTGGAGATAGCTTGATAGCGCTGTATTGAACCCCTGGGCCACCTGGGAGGCCCCCTCCTGCTCCTTCTTTAAAGAATCCTAATCTGACTCATGTTCTCTCAGCCTCTTCCCAACAAATAGATGAGCAGAACTCACTGAGCTGTCCTCCTGAGTCAAGTCAAAGCAACACTTGCCTCTTGTGCTGGCCCCACACCTGCCACCAGGTGGTCCTTCCTAGATAGAGATCCTGATAGAAGTCAGGCTGGACCTTTCATGTTCCTTTATACATAAATACACACTAAGTGTGCTGCTCACCCACCACCTGGTTCTTAGGCAGAAGTGACTGTGAGCCTCGGTAGAGGCCCCCCACTTCTCCCTAACTGTGACGCCTGGTGACATAGCTGAGCACATCCTGTGCTGCTGTGTAGAGTAGGAGGCATCTTCAAGTTCCTTCAGCTCAGTGGGAAAAGGCCAATCCTCAGATGGGCCAAGACTTCCCAGCGGCCTTTGTTATGTCTATCCCTCACCTCTGTCCACACTCCCGCTGTGTTAGGACAGTCTGGTGGAGGGTGGTTACTTCAGCCATGTTGTAGGAGACAGAGAAGTAGCCATGGATTAAAGCAGGGTTTGGACAAAGGATAGGAGTGGGTCCCTCTGTCAGGTCTGGCTCTGTGAGGTAATTCTGCTTGCAACATTATACAACCCCTGCTAGATGCCAGTCACTGCATTCCAGGGCCTTGGCGCAGGGCCCACACAATGAGAAAGAGTCAGACAGTAAGATGAGACAGAAAATTCTGTGGAAATTCTGTGTTATAGTCACTGAATTCCAGAGAGAAAATCTCTCTCACATGTACTAGGTTTTCACCTGGACATCTGTTCTCCAAGAATGCACTGGAAGCCTGGGGTAAACTATAACTGGGGGCACTTATCACCCTGCCTCATGGGTTGAGTCAACCAGGGTGCTTCCTCCCAGGACACAACCAGGTTCCTGTTCCCACCCCTGGGCATGGGTGTCTCCTCCCTCACCGACTCCCATGGACCCACCAAGCTCTTCCCACTCCAACCTGAGTCTCCCACCCGCTGTGTGTGTTTCATCTTCCAACCACCCAGAAAGGCCCTGGCTGGATAGACTCCAGTGAATGAGTTAGAACCTTCTGGTCTCATTTATTCCTGCTAATTCAGGGTGTAGAGACAGGCCCTGCACCGGGGACTGGCCTCCTCTACCTGCCCACATGCGTGGTCAGGAGGGTGTGTCGTCAGCAGGGACTGGTCCTGCCTGGACGGTGAATGTGTGTGGTAGGCGAGCTTCACCCATTTTGCTCATGTAATAGGAAAGGGCTCAAGCTCCTGGGGCACAGTGGGACTCAGGGGGTCTAGTCCCCCAGTCTTCCTCTCACCTCTCCCCTGCTACACTCACTGCCCTCATAAGGACCAGTGTAAGATGCGTAGCGGCAGGAAGGGCCGGAGCAGTATCTTATGATTCAAGCTGACAGGTAAAGAAGGAGTCCTGGAGCCCTCCGTGGCTTTTCAGGCTTTTATTGGGATTTTACCCAGTACACAGCAGGCGGGGGTGCCCGCAAGCTGGCAGGCCTCCCAGCCCCCACCATATCTTTACTCTTTCTGGGCTCTCTGGCATTCTCTCCTGGCCTCCTTCTTTGCTGCTCTGCTCTTTTTTCACTCTCTTTGTTCTGCTGTTGCCCCGATGTTGCTGCCCTATGAGCCCAGTCTCTCAGTCCAGGTGTACCCAGGGACATATGCCCACACCCTACTCCAGGTACCTGCCATCAGGCATGCATTCAGGGCCACAGGGATCCATCATCCATCCTAATGGCGGGAGGGCAGAAGAGCCTGACACTTTTTACCTTACTCTACAGACCGCACACCTGAGCATTGGAGGCTGAGGCCCTCAGGGCAGGGAGAAAGAAAGGAGAGCAGAAGAGGACCATGTAGGGGACAGCAGCTGAAATAAGGTAGTGGGGAGTAGAGTCCAGTGGAGAAAGGGAAGCAGAGCTGCAGTGGAGGGCGGGTTGGGCAGGAGGTGTGGGTTGGGAGAGGCAAATGGAGGGTAGAGTGGGACGGGGCTGGACCTCCAGGAAGAGTGGTGGAAGGGGGCGGGACCGGCCACCCAGACCCCATGATATTAGGAGGTTGGGGCCAGCCCCAGCACTGAAGGACTTACACTTAAAGATGTCACACAGGGACTTCAAGATGTGGCTTTGGGGGGGGGGGTGGCATCCAGAAGCCTCCTCAGAGGACAAGGTGACAGTAGACCCACACCTCCTGTCCTTGATTGTGATGGATGATTGATACTGCACATTTGCTTATCACATCATGTCACTTCCTCTTGGTGCTTGTAGGGTAAGGTAAAAAAGTATCAGGCTTTTCTGTCCTCCTGCCATTAGGACAGATAATGGATCCCTGTGGCCGTGAATGCATGCCTGATGGGGGGCATCTGGAGTGTGTTATGGGCATCCGTAAGTGGATACCCCTGTGCTGAGAGACTGGGCTTAAAAGGGCAGCATCCCGGGGACGCCAGCAGAACCATGAGAAGAGAGAGCCCAGAAAGAGTGAGGATTCCCCAGAGGCTGGGAGGCCTGCCAGACTCCCTGCCCCTGTCACCCTGCCTGTCATGTACCTGGTAAACTCAATAAAAGTCTGAAAAAGTCACCGAGGGCTCCAGGACTCCCCCATCACCTGTCTACTCTGATCATAGAGATTCTGCACTGTGCCCTTCCTGCCTCTACAGTGCTAAAGATGAAATTCCTGTTCTCCTAACAACCTGAATGAGAAATCATACTGCACAATCATCCATCCCACTGTTACATCCTCACAGGAATACAAACAAAGACCATGTATGAGGGGGTTGTCCTGTAGCATGGTATGTGTGTGTGTGTGTGTGTTAGTAAGATATCCCCAGGCCAGGCCCCCAGCACCCAGATCCTCAAGGCCATGCTTGTGTGCCAGACCCCCTTGCTGGGTCAGGACCTGCATCTGCTTCTGGTTAAGTGAGGAAAATGGCTCCAGTGAAGGGCCCTGCCCAGTACCTCTTTGTTTCCCTTCTTGTCTCAGCTGCTCACCCTGGGTGTGGTCATCTGGGTGTGGAATTGTGGGCATTACAGGTCTAAGCCCTGCCCTCCCTGTCCCTGTCTCTCCAGGCCCCGTGCCCTCCTGAGCCCTCTCTCCTGGCATCATCTTGGGCACCGGCCAGGCTGCCCGGGAGGCCTCCCCTCCTATAAAGCAACTTTTCCATTTTCAGAAACTGTCTTAAACTAGACAACCTGAACCCAAAGGATGATTTAAAATCTTAAAGATAGAAATTTTTCATAAGAATCAGCTATCCTAAGGTTTTTTTTTTTTTTTTAAGATTTATTTATGCATACAAGAACTGGGGTTCAAGCCAGAGATGTGGGGGGGGGGTGAGAGGATTCACCAGAGACAGAGCAGGGAACAGAACAGGCAGATCTACTGAAATACACTGCTGAGGGAGGCAGCCAGCGAGACAGGAGAGGTCTGCTGCACCATGTGGGTAGCTCCTCCTGGCTGGGAATTGAACTGGTGCTGCAGAGGCTGCGGATAACTTCATAGATTGCACTTAACCCCTTGCACCACCAAGGAGGCCCAATACTAAGGTTTTCAAAATATGATCTACTGAATACTAATAATCCATGGAGGAGATTCAGGGTTCAGTAAACAACTTGAATTTAATTTAAAAATGCTTTAATTAATTTAAAAATAATTCCCATCATATAACCTTTCCTTCCCTAAATCTAATATACTCTGTTCACCACTGCATTATTTATGTTTTCACTGATTAATTTTAGAATGTTTAATTATTTAGTATTTAAACTTCTTATAAGGAAATTTATATGAATAAAATATGACTTACATAAAGGTCTAGAAAGAATGTGTGTTTGTTTTGGGGAGGGAGATGCTGAGTAATATTTTACTTAAAAGGCAAAGATAGTGCTGCTGACACAAAGTGTGAAAAACACAGGTGAAAATCTCAGTTTCTCATGTAGTAATCTGCAAACTGGAGAAAGGGATTTTCTCAGCATCACACAACTGTCGAGGACATTCTCGGATTGGTCTGGGAAAGTCCCCAGGACTCATGTAATTATCCAGAGTTTAACTCTTTCCACTGAGCTGTCCCCACCATGAATGTTAACCAATTAGTTATCCGCTGCTTTTGGTAAAACCAGACTACATTTGGCCAGAAATTAAAGTCATTGTTTTATTTGCATGCTCATTAACCCCTATTAAATTCTAGTATCTGAAAAGTCTGCCATAGATAAGCAGCAATTTAAATCCCACTCCCAAAGAACTTAGGGGAAAAAATATTTGCAACTTACCAATAAGACAGAAAAGTCACCCAGTGTGTTAACATACTTTTGTTTTTAGAATTGATGCTTTCACTTATTCAGTATCTTAATATAAATGTAAGAAATTATACAGGATTTCATCACAGATGAAAAGTTTACTAAATATATAACTATCCAATTCAATAGCAAAAACAACTTAAGTTTTAGTTCCTAGGTCCCTGGACAAAGACAAGATGGAGAAAGATACTGAACCCTGGCAACTCCCCACACACACACATCCTGGGGCTGCCCGCCTGCCCAGAGGCGCCCCGGCCCCGCCCGGGGACCCAGGGTGAGGGGCTCCCTACTCCGTGCCCCTCTCAGCCTAAGGTATTTCAGCTGCTCTCCACCGCAGGGTCCTCTTCTGCTCCCCTTTCTTAGTCGCAGCCCTTAAGTCCTCAGCCTCGGAGTCTCCGGGGTGCCGGGTTACTCAGGACCCCCCATCCTCCAGGTGCCCCCCCTCAGGCGGCCAACCCCGAGCCCCGCTCCCAAGGGCCATTGTCTCCACGGCCTCAGGTCAGCCACGAAGGCGTTAGGCCAAAACCCCGAAAGGGCAGCAACCTTCGCTGACCCTCCGTCCGCCCCGTCACGCGCTGTCCCTGCACAGTCCCCACTGGGTGTCTCTTGGCCCCTGAGCCCGGCAGCCGCCACCCACACAGGTGAGCGGCGCAGTGAACACAGCCTCGCGCAGACACAGCAGAACGCCGCGCCTCCCAGCAGGGCCCCCCGGGGCTGAACCCCAGATCATATGCACGCGCCCCACGCGCCCCACGATCGCGGGCGTCCGCCGCCCGCAGGCCCCGCGCCCTCGAGGGGCGCCGCTGCCCACTCTGCGGGCTCCGCCGTCCCGCGCGGGGAACTCGGGCTCGCGGGCCTCCCCGGCCGCGGTCTCGGCACCCCCGCCCCCCGCCCCCGGCCTCGCGCGCTCTGAGGTCCGCTTTTGGGGCCCCGCCTAGCCCCGGGGGGCTCAGGCCGTCCCCGCCGCCCTGGGCTCCCGACGCCCGCGCTGCCCGCGGCCCCGGCTCAGGCAGCCCTTGGCCCGTGGGCGCGGGTCGGGCTCCCCGCGGGCCTCGGCCCCTCCCGCCCCGAGGCTCCTCCGCCCTCACCCTCGCGCTCCAGCCTGCGGGCCGCACCCACGGGTGCCGGGAGGAGGCTCCGCTGCCGCGAGCACCCCCGGCTGCGCCGCGCCCGCTCAGGGCTCCGGCCCGGGCGGCTTTTTACACGCCCCGGCCTGCTGCGGGGACCCCCCCCCCCCCCGCCCAGGCCGCTCGAGGCCGCCCGACTCTCCTCTCCGGGCGCGCACGGACGCCCCTCCCCCCTCCCCCGGGGACCCCAGGCTCGGATCCCCGCCCAGGCCCCAGCGTCCCGCGGATCCTGAGTCCCCTGGGCCGGCCCTGGTGGTGCCCCGCGCCGGCGCCGGGCGAGCGGGTGGGGGTCGGGCCCACCTCCCCCGTCGCGCCTGCGGCTCGGGCCCCGGGCGGGTCCTGGCGGGCGGCTCCCCACCCCCACCCCGAGATCTCCCCCGCAGCTCCCGCCGTGTCGCTCCCGGCGGGGCGCGGCGCCTCCAGCGTCGTCCTGGGCCCCCGGGCAGAGCTTCCCGGGGCGCTCACCGCAGTCCTGCCCGGGCGGCCCACGCGGGTCCACTGCCCCGAGCCGCCGTCCCCCGCGCCGGGTTCCGAGGCCGCAGAGGGGAGCCGCGCCTCGCCCCGCGGGGGTCTCCGAGGCTGCGTCCCACGAGTGCCTGGCCCCGCCTCCCGGGCCGGTGATGGCCGCGGCTGCTCCGGGCGGGAGCCCCAGGGCTCAGGGCCTTGGGCTGAGGGTCCGGGAGCTCCCGGGGCTTTCTAGGCCTTTCGCCCGTGTGTGGATGTGTGTGGGGAACATGTTGTCCAGGATGAACGGGATTGGATTTTGCAGAGTTGTTCTGAAAAATCTGACATTGTTCAAAGTCAGATCATTGTGTTGTGCACCTGAAGCTAACTTGCCTCAGTAAAAATAAAACGGAAAGAGGAAAAAACAAAACTTGATTTTTTCTACATTTCTGAGGCTGGCAGCCTGGGGTCCTGAGACCCGCTCCCTCCAGCCTCTGGCCATGGACGGGGCCTTTGTCTTGAAGCTGCTTCGCTCTGTCCACCTGTCTGTCCCAGGGTCCTGGTCCTCCCTGGTCTGCGTCTTCACGTGTGGTCTCCTGTGTCCCGTGTCCCTGCTTATAGGAACGTCGGTTGTGAGGGATGATGGTTTGTCCTCAGGGCACCTGCCTCCAAGGTCACGTTCACACACACGGGAGTTCAGGACCCACCGTCTCTTTGCGGGGACACAATTCATGCCAGAGAACCTACCATCACATGGCCCCCGAAGGAGTCATTCTTAATTGCATGTTTCCTTTTAGAAGATTTTTGCTGAGCTGTAACTGACATAACATCACTGTCAGGAGCGCAGCCTGAGGAGAGACGCGTGTGCGCCGTTACCAGAGTCAGCAGACGGCACAGCGCGGCTCCGGACCTGTTATGTGTCACAGAGTCCATGCGCTGTCCCACACTCCCGCCTGCAGGAAGGAATGAGGCTGAAAGGGGGATAATGAAGGGACAGGGGGAGCAGGAGCATGGGGTGAGGAAAGGGGGGGCAGGTATTAAAGGTTCGAGATATGCGAGGAATCACTGCCCCAATAACAGGGGCTGGCTCTGGGGAGAGCTACCCAGAGGGTGGGGTGAGCTTCAAGATGGGGTGAGGCTTTGAGATGGTCCCACTGAGAAGGCTGTGCCCCCTCTCCAAACCCCTTGCAGTTAGGGAGTGCCCAGGAGGTTGGCCCTGCCACCCCCTCTTCAGATCCCCACCCAAACTTTCATCTCTGTGTAAAAGACCTAAATGGGTCTCCCTCGTGCCCAGAAAGCCAAATTCTGCTCCATGAGAAATGTCTACACACGGGTTTGTACCAGATGACCATCAAGGGAGTTGGCCGGGCAGGCACCCCAAAATAACTGGCTCCTGAGTGTTGATCGCGGGAGTACTGGGGTTGTACAAGGGGGAGGAATGTGGACAGTGCGTGCTTTGAGTCTTCAGGACCCAGGCGGACTTGGGGGCATGAGCCATGGCATTAGACTTTTCCTGCAGGGAGTTATCTCAGCAATCAGCGGGAGTTTGTTTCTGGCTCCACTGTCACCCTTGGAGGGGCACTCAGATTTTTGTTGGGATGTAACAACCAATTTTCCAAGTTCCCCAAGAATGCGGATGGAGCCAGTTACTCATGAGCAGGCCCACAGGGGACAAATAAGCTGCACCACCACCTGGCCTGACCCAACACCAGAAATAAGCAGCACCCACTCAGCTCCCACCTGTGGCTTCCTGCAGAGTCCCTTGGTGGGGGGCCCTGGACCTAGGAATCCTCTATAGAATGGAGGGGGCAGGGCGGAGACCTGGAGGACACACCATCCTGTCATGCTCACTCACCCATGAGCCATGAGCAGGACAGTGTGTTTCTGGTCTTTCAACACACAACCAAGGCACCCCTGATGATGATTCCCCAGGGGTGAGGCATGCATCTCTGGGGCAGCAAACTAAGACAGTGGTCTGATTGGTCCTCCACTAGTTCAACTATTGAATGCTCTAAAAGGCAGAGGTGAGTAGTGATGGGCATCCTGCCAAATGGCCTGCACAGATGCAAACATTCAACCTTCCACTTGCAGAGCAGATTCCCAGACCCGGCCCACACTATGACCTTCCTATGGTGCTGTCTCCCTGGTATGTGAATAGTTGGAACTGGGGCAAAGGGGAGCCCTCTTCCTATCTCTGCAAAGCCTTTGCGCAATTTACTATGCGCAATTCACAGAGAATCGCTGAGTCAGAAAGGCATAGATGCTCATGCAACAGGGATCACACCCTCACATCCCCAGAGAGGCTTTGCGAGTCCTCTCATTTCTGCCATGTCCTCCTAAACAAGACGTGCTTTGAGCATCTGTCTGGGACCTGAGAGGCAGTAGCAAGAGACTGTCCCCGGGCTTCATGTTGATGCCAGCCCTCGCCTGAAGCCATTCAAAAGCTACAAAGATGTTCCATTCAGTACAAGTCCCGGGAGTGGGGAACACCGGGCAGGGCCTGGGGCAGCGGCCTTCATGACCGAGCCCCTGCTCCACGGCGACGCTGCCGCTCTCAGGGAGGACACTGCCCCCGCTGGGTCCACTGTGGATGCCTAGGTCATCCCAGCTTCCCGGGGAACTGACCTGAGTGAATGTATCTGGGAGAAGCTGGAGGGCAGAAAGGCCCCTCCTCCCAGGAACCTGGCCTCCCCCTCTGGCAGTGATTCCAAGAGGGGCTCAGGTCTGGACTGGGCAGGGGATCTGTGCTGGGATGTTGCTTTCAGGCTCCTGATCACCCCTCCTCGAGTTCTGTCTTTGTTTGAACCACGGAAATCCAACACTCGTTACCCAGCTAGGATGGAGCTCCTGGGTGTCACTTCGTGCAGGGAGCCTTCTCCTGGCTCTCTGAAGCTGAGCCTGGCTGACCCCACCTTCCTTATCACGGCCATCAGTTGTCCTGACACAGGCACCTCCACCAGAAACCTTTTCTTTGGCATTTCCCAGCCCCATCCTGGAGACAGCAGCTCCTCCTGCTGTCAATAGAAGTCACTACTGAGCTTCAAAAGAATTCTGGGGTTCTCTCATCCTGCTTCCTTGTGGTGGGAAACAAGGATTCTTCATACTATTCATGGAACACCAGTGACTGGCCACATTTCTCGATTTTCACATGCTACCCACCTGGCATAATCATTTCACTGTTACATTTGGTCACTTAAGTGCCTCACTCAGAAATCCTGCACTTCCTGTGTTAGGTAGAGTGACAGTGATTTCTCCAAGCTTCCAGGAAACATTTACTAGCAGTTCAGCATCCTTTCCCAGGGCTACACTTCAGCTCATGACCCTAAATTAAACACGTTCCCTTCTCTACTTTAGGTCCACCCATAACCTAGTCCAACATGACCCAACACCTCCCTCCAGAACAGCCTGGACACACTGTCCATCTGCCCACAGGACACTGGGCTAGATTCTCACAACCCTGCTACATCTAGAACTTTCCTCTGTACCTGCCTAGTTGTCCCTGGAAAGGTTCTTTGCACTGATGGGGGGTATGGCCCAGTGGGCAGAGGGGCACAACCAGGGATGTGTGGTTTCTTGGCAGGCAGAGGCCTCCTGTTCTCCTCTAGCAGGAAGGGCACCAGGGGGAGGGCCAGGCCGGGGAGGCTTTGCTGTGCCAGCCCAGCCTTCAGGGATTCTCTCCTGTCCCACAGCTGGGGAGGGGGCCTGTGGGGCTTTTCTCCACTCCAGCCCCACCTGTGTTTCTCCCTCACAGACACGCTCCCTGTGCTGATTCTCCAGCGTTCCTGAGCCCAGACTTGGACAACCATGGTGGGGGTTTAGGTCGGGTGGAAGGAATGACTTTTACTCCTATGACTGTGGGGTGAGGAGGTAAAATCTATGAGTTCCACAGGGTGGGGGGTACGGGGGGAGGGTACATTCCATAAAGGCCTCAAAGATCCAACCAAAAACTGAAAGATTTGGAAGAATTACTCAAACAGCAACTGCTAACAGGAAACCAGAGAAATTCCAAGACAGAGACAACTAGAATATCCAGAGCAGATTGTGAGCTTAGTTGCACTTATATATTCATTTTTTTAAAAAATGCATCTTAACCATCCCAAGGTAGCCCAGCGAAGAGGGGGTCTCGGGGAGGGCAAGACTCTGAGATGGGTGTGGCTGGGTGTGTCCTGGGCCTCATCAGAACAACGATACAGTAGATGCTGCATCTCATGTCCTTAATTGCATTTGGTGATCACCCTGGTCTGCAACAGGATAACAGTCAATGGTGCAGATGAAGACTAAAGGCAGCTGGCTAGAGAATCCCCTCTTCTTGGAGAGTCTCATTGGTCTTTCCAGGCCTTCAGCTGATGTGCAAGGACCACCAACATTAGAAAGACAATCTCCTTTATTGAATGTTCACATATTTACATATCAATCTCATCCAAGACATTCTCCATTGGACAGTAAATTAACCCTCACAACCCCCAGCATCATAAGTCAGCTCCTCCCCCTCCTCTGTGTCCTAACACTGAAGCCCAGTGTAGGCACATCGCAGGCATTTGTTTATATGTGTGCGCCACACTCCATGGGTTGGTTGAAGTAGAATGTGTCCTTCTGTCACTTTTGTGACAGAGTCTTGCGCGCGCTGGTGCTCCATTCTCTGGGATAAATGCAGTGTCCTTGGGACAGCCGTGGGGAGGCTTCTCTTCATGAATGAGGCTCAATTTCAGCGTAGCCCTTTGTGTTCAAATCATCCCTGACTCCACCCCTCAACCCACATCACTAGTTCATCACTGAGCTCACTCCCCCATCCCAACAGGGACAAGGGAAGGCAGAGGGCTGTGGTAGAATTGAGGAAATTAGGGTGTGAGAGCTCTGGCTGCAGAAGATCTTAGTTTGGTTTGAGGACTCCCCTGAGTCCCACTCTGACCTCACTCCAAGAGCCACTTCCCCATTAAAGGTGAAAAATGGCTTTAGACCTCCTGCTCCACACCCTCTCCCTGTGAGAGGATGAACTCCAAGTGAACACAGTCCTAGGATGTGGGGAGATGGAGGAGGCCTGTACAGGGCACGTGATAGAGACAGGCAATGGTGTCAAATCTGTGAGTTAACAGGTCAAAGTAGCACAGAAAATTCTGAATGATGCACTAGAGACTCGATGCAGTAGCAATCTGTACTGGGTGGTTTGAAGGACAAAAGAAACGCAGGGGGTGGGAGGACTCAGGTATGGGGGGGAAAGAGCTTGGTGGATCCATGTGGGGACAAGAACCTGAGTTTAACCCCAGGGAGGGTCTGCAACCCCCGAGGCTGGGTGAGGTAGGCAGGTAATGGGGGAAGACAGGCTGCTATTGCAGACCTTCCAGGACCACCCGGTGAGGAGGATGGGCCTCTGTGGACACCTGCTATTCCTGGCCCAGCAGGATACAAGCTCCTGATCCCTTATTGGACCCCATGACAGGGATGGGAAAAGCAGGAAGTGTTTTGGTGAGTGTGGGCAGTGGAGGACGTTTTCAGAAACAGTGTCACGATGAAATTCTGGCGGATGGCCTTGAATTAGTATCTGAAACTTTCCATGTATCAATTTATAGGAATATGAAGCAGGAACACAACCTGATGTGGTGGACAAAGGTGAGTTGCTCAGGTGGCCTGAGCTTGCACATGCTGAGGACTCACCAGGGGCCCCCACTTGAGGTGTTAGCGCGGCTTCCCTGAGGTCAGCAAAGGCAGGAGCCGGGGTGTCAGAGGCATGAGCCCCCTCCCAGTCTCCACCCTCTCATGTCCCGTGGTCTCCTCGGGTGGAAATGAAGACTGAGACGCTGGCTGGATGGCTGGGTGACCGAGAGATGTGAGAATCAAGACCAGGGAGACCCAATCACCACTGGCTTCTAGGACCATCTGCTTAACTGGGAGAGGCGATATCAGAGGCCTCGAGGAATCTGAGCCTCCAGCAGAAAGAGGAAAAATAGAAATTCTGGCCTCCCTGCTCCAAAGCTTTTTCCAAAGAGGAGTTCCCCTGATTGACGAAAGCTCCTGGGGTCCACTGGAGTGAAAGGATTAGAAAGCGCCCCTGATGACACAAGGCAGCAGCTGTCTTCCACAGCTTTCTCTGTGTGCTTAGAAGGAGAAGGAAATGCTGAGTCATTTAAGAAAAGCAGACATGATGGTGAATGCTGGATGAGCACAGAATTTGACAGGGGAGGGGCAGAGCATGGTGTGTGTGTGTGTGTTTAGGGGGTGAGGGCACGTGACAAGAATGGACACTTATCACCTATCAGGATATACAGCCCAGGGCATGTTTCTGGCTCTTCTGTGGTAGCAGAAGAGGAAGCAGGAAGATAAACTGGGTTTCGACCATCTGCAGCCACCTCCAGGGCCAGTGAGAATGGAGCTTCGGGCTCAGAGTCAGCCTTCCCGGCTGCAACAGGAATCCTCGTGATCGCTTCCCCCGACCCTGCAAATTTCCTGAAGCATCATCATTCTTTTTCCTTCTGGGCCACAAGCTTTCCCTTCCTCTGCCTCCAACCCTTCCTGGCCCCCCACCTTTTCTCAACTCCACTCTGGCTTGGGATTCCTTCCTTCTGAAGGCCTCAGATTGCCGGCCCAAGTACACTCGTCTGAATTCAATCTGGGCGAACGGCAGTCAACCGTCCTCTATCAACACGTTTTCTATTAGATTCTATCCTAATGCAAGAAGCCTCAGGAGACCAGTGTGGACAGGACCTGAGGGTTCAATTTCTGCCCGAGGGCTGCCTGGCGGGGAGGCCTGGTCTGTCTCTGCTGCCCCCTGCCGGCAGGCGGAGGTTCCCAGCGGGCAATGTTGGCTTGTGTCTCTGACTCACTCACTGTCACGCTGCGCTGCAGCCGCCCTCAGACCAGCCTTTATGAAAACCACAGAAAGGTGCTGATCGCTGGGTGTTTATAACACGGCCCGCTGATACGCACGGCATGCTCGTCATTTCAGAAAGAACATGAAGGAATATTAGCAGTGACTATCCCTCCATGTTAGTGCTTCACAGGGGACTATTATTCACAGCAAACATTATTTTCCTAATAAATAAAAGATACCAGAGTGGGGCCTCCCCGGTGGCGCAGCGGTTGAGCAGTGGGTTGCTAAGCTGCCCGCAGCCTCTGCAGCGCCGGTTCGATCCCAGCTGCTCCCCGGCCACTGGAGGAGGGTCCCACATGGCGCGCAGACCTCTCCTGCCGCCCGCTGCTCCCCTCAGCAGTGTACTTCGGTCCTTCTGCCTGTTCTGCTCCCCGCTCTGGCTCTGGTGAATTCTCTCACCCTCCCCCGCTTCTGTCTGTACCCAGTGCTTGTATAAACAAACAAACAAACAAACAAATAAATAAATAAATAAAACATGCCTCTTAAAAAAAAAAAAAAAGATACCAGAGTGGAGGCCGAGGCTCTGTGTGACTGGACAGTGGTGACACCCTGGGGCCCGGGGGCTCTGCCCATTCCGGCCATGACAGCCTGTGAGCTGTCTTCTCTCTCTGACTGTCTAACAGCTTCCGCCCCAGACCGCCCAGGGCGTTGTCATGACAGATACCATGATCTGGGTATATGAACCCGCACTAGTCCCAGTCGGGTGCCCCTGGGCATGGAACACACACTAGCCCTGTGGGCACCTCCTGGACTTGAGCACAGAGGCTGGTCCTGCTGCTGAGCAGGTGCCTGCTGCAGTGGGAGTGGACTTCAGGGGACGGAACTTCTTAACTTGAACAGTTGACATCTCTCTGGAATGGCTGACTCCACATTTGACTGTCCTACGCGTGTGTTGTTCTGTTTGTTTGTTTGCTTGCTCGCCTCTTTGTTTGCTTTTTCATCTGCACTCCTTGAGTTTATTGAGGAAAGAAAAAAAAGGAAAGAGAGAGGCCTGCATAGACTCAGGCGGGCATGAAGGCTGTCTGCTGTTCTGTCTGTAAAACACTGATGAGCCAGTAAGGACAAATGGGAACCTGAAGTAGGTAAGTAACAACTGAAAAGCTTAGATATTTGTTTCATTTCAAAATCAGGAAGTACAAGTAATTTTAGAGAATAAGAATGTGGATTTCTGCAGCATCTACAGTTTTACTTAGTGTATAAAAAATGCAAAGAAGCCCTTCCTGGGGCGCAAGGGGGTAAGTCTCAGCACTATGAAGCTGTCCACAGCCACCGCAGCACCAGTTCGATCCCCAGCTAGGGAGCTGACCCACATGGCGCAGCAGACCTCTCCTGTCTCCCCGCTGCTCCCCTCAGCTGTGTATTTCAGTAGATCTGCCTATTCTGTTCCCCACTCTGTCTCTGGTGAATCCTCTCACCCCCGCACCTCTGGCCTGTACCCTAATTGTTATATGCGTAAATAAATAAAATGAATCTTTAAAAATATATAAACAGCACATTGGAGGATTTTATTCCATAACAAAACAACTTTTGAATGACTTAGGCACACATTTCAGGCCTGGTCTGGCGAGCGGGCCCTGCTCTTTGGCCTTATTTCCACCTGCCACATGACCGAGGGGGCAGAGGACGTGCCTGGACTGCAGCGCATGGCCCACCCCTGCCAGGGACCCTGGCCTTGACCTCAGGGAAGGCAGGCGGACACCTGACTGAGGGGACTGGGATGAGAACTCAGCGTGGCCCAGCTCAGGGTCTTCCAAGACCTGCCGCTGAACCTCTTTCCTTCCAGTAGCGTTTACTGTTTTACAGCCGAGCAAACTCATGCTGGGAGTTTAAGAAACAGGTGCACTCCAGATGCCTGTCTCCACGTGTGCAGGGAGAAGCATCACTTCTCCCCCACCTGGGGTGATGAGTGTGGGTTCTGGGAGTTGGCCTTGAGGTGAGCCAGGGATGCCCAGTGTCCTCAAGGCCCATCCCCCTGCCCCTGGTCCTGCCTGATCTCCCTCTGCCTTCCTCCTGTTCTCCCAGTCACGTGTCCACAGCACCCAGCCTCATGGGTTGAGTCAACCAGGGTGCCCCTCCCAGGGACTCAACCCAGATTCCTGGCCCCACGACTGTGCATGGTGGTCTCTTCCCTCACCAGCTCACAGGGACCCACTATGCTCTTCCCACTCAAACCTGAGTCTCCCCAACTGCTGTGTTTCATCTCTAAACCACCCACAAAGGCCCTGGCTGGGTAGAGACTCCAATGAATGAGTGAGAACCTTCTCATCTCCATGATGCCTGCTAATTCAGTTTGCTGCTACCACACATCCCTGTCCTGTAGAGACAGGCCCTGCGCCTGGGACAGGCCTCGTCCACCCGCCCACGTGCACGGTCAGGAGGGGGTGTTGGCAGCGGGGGCTGGTCCTGCCTGGACGGTGAATGTCTGCGGTAGGAGACCTTCACCCAATTTCCTCACCTAACAGGAAAGGGCTCAAGCTCCTGGGGCAGAGTGCTGCTGAGCTGGTGTTCTTTCTTTATTTTTTTGACAGTTGTAGGTAAATTTTATTTTACAAATTACATTTGTTCACTAACAGTTTTCCTTTTTTTATTAATTTATTTTTTACATCATTGTTCATTTTTAAACAACATTTGCCTCCCCCGCCTCAGGTGTAGTCCCCATAGAGTTTCCTTCACCAATGCACCCGTGCACCATCACCTCAGTCCCTGGGCTCATCCCTTCCTCTCTCTATCCCTCTCCCTCCTCCTCCCCTGCAGGATGTCTCCAACCCACAAGCCAGAAAGTTGCTGACTGTGGCCTCCTCTGTGTCAGCCCCTCTCAGCAGGTGTCCCAAGGTGCTGCAGGACTGAAGCTCCAGGGAGTCAGGACAAGGGGCTGGAGATGGAGAGGTGGCCAAGGAGGGCCACACTTTCCGGTGCTCCCTACAGCATGTCTGCATCAGAAAAGAAACCCCAGTTTGTGCCAGTGGTTCAGGAAATCCTGGTTCCCTTCTCCTGAGTCTGTCCCTCCACAGCACCCCCATCCCCAAGCCCGCCCTCTCTGTGCTGCAGCCTGTGGTGCCTCCTCCCTCCTGTCCACAGCAGAGCCAGCCCCAGGTTCAGTGAACTGCCTGCGCCTGCTCCGGAGGTCAGACTGGGAGCCCCTGAGAGGGCGGCCTGGCTGCTGCTCCCTCCAGCCTTGGAGGCTGTAGGTTAAGAGCCTCTTCCCTGGCTCTCAGCCTCATCTCACACTGGGGGTACACACAGGCTCTAAGGGTCCCACACTCCTTCTGTCCAATCCAGCCCAGCTGTCAGCGTCCCCCCACAACAGCACAGCCCCCATCCCCTGTTCCCCTCTGCTCAAGACAGGGCACCTGGCTGGGGGCCTGGGGTCTGCGGGAGGCTGGCTGCCAGGTGATGGCACAGACCTGAGCCAGGATCCCTGGGGCTCCTCAGAGTTAGGGCCCTTCTCACCTGCTCCGCCACCATCTCTGCTGTCCCTCCCACCACCTGCACCAGCCAAGCTGCTGTCTGCGGGGCTGCCGGTGGATCTCCAGACTGCTGAGTCTGTCTGCGAGGTCTCCTCACCCACTTTCCTGGCATTTGACCCAGTTCCTCTGCTCTGAGCCCCTGAATGGAGCCTCCTTCCCCTTGACACATCATCTAGGAACCCCATGCCGCTGTGTGGTGAGCCCAGCAAAGCCTTGTACGACCAGGACATGTGTGCCTGCTGTCCCCTCCACCCACCAGGGGCCCCGCCCCAACAGACGTCTGACCCCAGTCAGGAGGGACTCGCTAAACCCTCAGAACATCCACAGGCCCTAAGCCTTGGTGGCCCCTCCCCACCACGGGCTTTACAGCGAGGGGGGCTCAGCACTCAGGGCCCAGCTCGTCCAAGTTCTTGCTCAAGTGACACGAGCCCTTCCCGCCTGGTCTCCTTCACCATGAGCAGGGGCAGGAGGGGAGGGGCCCGACTGGGAATTCCATGCCCCCCTCACCCCCGGGCCCCCTCCCGTCCCCTCATCCTGCACACGGTACCTTCCATATTATAAAGCCTATGATGCCAGGCGGGATGGCGCAGGCGAGGACGATTCCAAAGTTGAACCTGGGCCCCTGCATGACACTCGTGGTTGCAGACCTGCCTGGGGCCGTGCTCAGTGGTGCTGAAATGGAAAATCACAGTGAAACCCGGGTCCAGACCCCATAAAAGGGGAATCCCCTGAGCCTCTGCCACCCCAGGTATCCCCAAATGCAGAAACTTTCTTCGCTCTGGCAGCCCCTACAGCACATCCTGGATGTACAGACAGAGAAGGTCCTGCCCCCAGGGGCACAGCGCTAAGGGGGAGCGAGGAGGCTCACTAACCAGTCTCTCCTGCTGGGACAGAGGAGCAGGGGCAGGAGGAGGGTGACAGAGACGCCTCTCAGGGGCTGGCGCTGAGGTGGACGGAAGACTTTCCAGATGCAGACCAGGCGAGAGGAGGAGAACAGAGATGCTGAGAAGGAGAGCAGTGGGAGAAAGGTCTGGAAACAGAAAGAGGCCCCACGTTTGGATCAGCAAAGAGTCCATGGAGTGAAGAAAGGTGTTGCAGAGAGGAAGAGGCGTCAGGAGGGGCCAGGGCACAGGCAGGAGGCAGAGCACAGCTGTGTCCTAGCCACTGTCTCCCGAGAAGAACTCAGGGGGGCGGCGCACCCCCAACATGCGTGCACACAACACACACAACACACGTTCACACACACACGAACACACGAACACACCCATCAAAGAAACCCACCACTCCTCCCCACTGCCTTGTTACCTGGGGTCCCCGGCGTCTCCCAGTGCGCTGCAACCTCCTGCAGCCATGTCCTCCAGTCTCCCCGGGACATCCTCCAGAGAGTGGCATTCATGTCTCTGTCCTCCTCCCACTTCTCCAGCATCCACCTGTCTCCAGGACGCTCCGCCGTCCAGTGGCCGGTCACCAAGTCCAAACGCAGGGAGATGCGTCCACTGATGACAAGCTGCCAGGATCCTCGGCTGCGCCCACTGGCCTCCTCCTGAATCACCATCGTGGCCTGCAGAGAGAGGGGCCCTGACCAGGGAGAAGGCTCATTCTCTGCCCCTGGTGCCCACAGCACTGGTCCCGCCTCCCTGCCCTGCTCTGCCCTCCGTGTCCTCCCTGCCTGCTGCGACAGGAGACTTTTACTTAAACACGACAGCGCCCTGACCTACACGTGTCCCCGCTCTCCCTGGGCCCTCAGACTCACCGCTGCCTCGGGAATCCTCGGGTTCAATGTCAAGAAGCTTCTCTTTGAACTTTTCTGCCAGGTCTTTCAGATTTCCTCTCAGGTCCTCCTTGAGTGCAGCCTCCACCTTCATGCCCTGAACACAGATGGCCGTGACCTCGCGGCTCTGGCAGTTGTAGGTAAAACAGCGCTCCCCATGCACCTGCACTTCAGCCTCACACCATGGCTGCGTCTTAGGAGTGACGGTGATGTTAACGCTCAGAGAGTCTGCAGATGAGAAGGAAAATCCCAGGTGAGGGCAGGACTGAAAGAAGAGGCTCTCACGCAGCCTCCCCCATGTCTGAGACACAGGCGGTTCCCTGAAGGGCTGGGGGGGCTCACAAAGCAGAGACTGTCCTGTCCACCCTCACGCTCAGCTGTGCAAGGCCGTGCCCCTCCCTGCTCACGGGAGAGGAGGCGTCTGCCTGGAGAGAAACCACATGTCCTGGAAACACCTCTGTGACCACCAGCCTCTCCCAGCACCTGCCAGCCCGTGACCTTCCCAGGTCACACAGGTGGCCAAGGGAGGAAAGGTCTAGATGCCAGAGCATTGTCAGAATGTGGCCAGTGTTCCCAGGGGGGTGGAGAGAGCAGGGGCTGCTCCTGAGGGGCGGGTCCCAGCAGGGAGGGGGTGGAGGCAGGAGCAGAGGGAGGGGTAGGATGTGGGCAGAGGACTCAGCACAGCCCCTGGGGGTGGTGCTGACCTTGGAGGGGGACCAGCCTTGAAGCTTGGAGAGAGGGAGGCCCCAGTGCAGGGGCAGGAGATCAGGCACTTCTCAGGCACTAGGAGAGGAGGGACTGAAGGGCGCAGAGAAGAGCATGTTGGGATGATATGCAGGAAAAGCAGAAACTGTGCCCCAACTCTGCTCCAGGGGAGGGTCCGGAGGTCACTGTTGTCAGCCTGTAAGAATCAGGAGAGGAGCAACCCGCTTCATGCAGCTCAGAGAGGGTGTCCCTGGCGGCCAGGGTGTAGTTGCCAGTGGGGTCCAGAAATGGCCTCCCAGATTAGTGCGGGTAAAAGTCCTGGACTAGCAGGTTGGAGGAACAGGCGCTCAACCGTCAGAAGAGGGACGCTGCGAAGAGTGAAGTGACCAGAAAGGCTGGAAAGTCAGCAGCGGCCTGACCCCAGAAACCTTTCCCGTCAGCTCAAGGAACACGGTGATTCTGGAGACAATACCCAGGGACAGTCACCCGGGGACTCGGGACAGAAATACAAATCGGGACCAAGCACAGGAGGGGGCCTTGGGAGGTGCATGAGGCTCCCCCTGAAAGGCTGGACCCCGTGCAGGCCCCGTGCCCCCGTCCACACTGAGCCGCTCCTCAGACCAGGAAGCCATCACTAGCACAGGAGGCCGGTTCCAGCAGAGGGAGGGGCCACACGTTCCCTGGGTTTGTAACAGGAAATAGTCATATTTATACCTCATGAATTTACTTGTGGGTTAAATCCTACATCTTAGGGAAATTCAATCACAATCTCCTTATACTGACCTTTCCCCCCAAAAAAAGGCTAAAGCAGCAAGGACAGAGGTGAGCACCAACCTGAAACCTCTCTGAGGGTGCACTGGGGCCCCTTCCTATCTCCATCTAATGCCAGGCTCTCCTGTGGGTATTCCTGTAAATGGCAAATGTTTAATGTGTCGGGTTTGGCAAACCCCAGACCTCTGTTGCAACCACCAGCTGTGCTGCCGCAGCTGAGAGCAGTCACGGAGGTACTGTGGCCAACAAGCCCCAGGGCCACACAACCCGCAGAAGCTGTTGGGTGGGAAGGCTGCTGCGTGGGCTTTATGGCGTCCTAACTGAAGTGTCACGACACAGACCCTGAGTTAAGGTACAAGTCCTGCCACTTGCAGCAGGGGATCCACAGCATTTGAAGAGCCCCTGGAGAAGCACCAGAGCTGGCAGAGAGGAGGCCCCTGGCCATGGGGTGCACAGTCCTCATCTGAGTGTGAGGAGGACAGGCAGGCCCAGAGCTCATGACAGAAGTGACTCTGGCATTGGCATGAGCAGGCCCACAGGGAACAAATAAGGCACACAAGCAGGCATCCTAGACCCAGCAGCAGATATGCTGAGCACCCAGCTCAGCTCCCTCCTGCGACTTCCTGCAGAGTCACTCAGGGTGCAGGGGGCCAGGAACCCTCCACAGAAAGGAGAGGCAGTAACTGAGGACCCCACGATCCAACTTGGGAAACTGCTCCTGCTCTCCCCGTCCTGGGCCCAGTGCTGCAGGGGGCCTTGCTGCCCCAGCTAGATAAGACACTGGCAAGCAGCTAAGAAAAAGGGCCTCACACCATGGGGCTGAAAATTCCTTGTGCTTCACACCATGGAGCTGAAGATTAAACATCCCTTTGTTTTTGTACATTGGGCAATAAATTATACGTATAAGAATATTATAAATACATGGCACAGAGAATTACCTACTTAAAAATTAAATACTGAATAATTTGGCCCACTTGACAATGGGAAATAATTTATTGTGCAAGGGCATGCCTGACAAGCAACCCAAAGCTGGCCGCAGTATTCCTTATATGGATGTTCCATGAAGAAGCCTTGTAATGAATCATAAAGTTGATTACTCTAGGAGTTTGTAGGTAGAAAAAAGTTCTAATAACTGATTACCAGGAAGCAACTGGTCTCTAGCTGCAGACCATATAGATAGAGGAGTCTCCTGACATTGTAGCCTTGGCGATAGGGATATACCAAGGATATACTAAGTTTTAATTATCTATTAATTCTTAAGGTCGTTTCTTTTCTCAAAACACGGAGGCACCAAAATGTCTATGGGAAAGGAATGTACTGATTGTTTCTGTTTTGCTTCTATGCATATGATGATGTAATCCTACAGCTTGCCTAAATGTATAATTAAAGACCTGCTGAGACCCTCAGCAGCAGATACTTGCACCAACATAAGAGTGTCTGTGTCTGCCTCACTCCCCTTCCCCTCAGCCCTTAAAGTTTCCAGAAGCCTCTCATCCTTTCAGGGACACCTGACCCAACATTCTGCCGAAAGCTGGTCTTCAAAAGCCCAGAGCTTTTCCTGGGTGTGTCCTGGGCCAGGGAACAAGGTGTGTGTCCTCTCCTGGAGCAGGAGGTGAGTTTAAAAAACAGGAAGGATTTGGAAGCTCTGGGGTTGAAGGGGAGGAGGAGAGAAGAAGAATAAAGCAGCAAAACGAGCAGCCAGGAGAGATGTGTGGGAGGAAGTGGCTGGAAGGAGTCTCTGTCAAGGGAGCAGGTGGGCTGCCAGTGCCAGTGTCTTGGCCAAAGCGGCAGGAGGGTCAAGAGTGTAGGGCAGTGGGGATGAAGGAGTTTTCCAGAGCACAGAAATGTTACGGGGTTGTCTAGGTGTGTGGGGGGCAAGGAAGGGGAGCAGAATTTTACCCTTGCTGGAAACTCCCCCCCTAACCCCTGGAACCTGCCCCCTCTACGGTCTGGGTGTGGGTGGGTTATGCACTTCAGGAGAACTTACTACCCACCCTGTCTCCTCCCCTCCCCCTCCTACTCTCCCCTACTACTACCCCCCCCCCAGCCTCTTTTCAGGCCCCCTCCTAGCCTCAAGCAACTACTGGTCCCCCAGGTGCCCTGGAGGAGATCTGCCAGTGCAGTGAAAGGGCGGGCGCAGCTTGGTGCCGCCGCCACCTGCTCTGTTGCTGAGCCCAGGGGGGCTCTCCCCCCTCCCCACCCCGCCTCTGTGCCCCCTCGTCCCGCTCTCACCCGCCCAAGCCCTATTGCCTTCCACGCCTCACCTCTTCGCAACGCCAGGGGCGCTGCCGCTACCAGCAGGCCCAGCAGGAGACCCAGGAGACCCCACGCGCAGCTCCCGGGGCGCGCCACGGCGACCCGCAGCCGGACCCAGGCAGGGCCCGAGCGCCTCCCCCAGACCCAGGCCAAAAGGCGGCGGCCGGATCCTGAGTCCAGGCTTAGCCTCCCGCTTCACGGAGACGGTAGCGCTTCCTCTCGCTGTCTCCTCCCCTCCCCTCGCTGTCTCCTCCCAGTCACCCGCTGCGGGATCTTTTCCAAACCCACCTTCACACCCTTTCCTTCTTATGGTAAGAACGCGAGAACTTCCAGTTAAAAACAAATAACTCATAGGGATGTCATCACAGCTTGGCGTGTAGAGTTAAAAATATAGGGCCTCCCTGGTGGCCTAGGGGTTAGGTCTCAGCGCTATCCCTATCACCCATCACCCCTAAAGCTTGAGTTCGATCCCCCTGACTCACATAGGGCACAGCAGACCTCTCCTGGCTCCCCTGCTGCCCCCCTCAGCAGTTGTACTTCAGTAGATCCGCCTGTTCCGTTCCCCACTCTGACTCTGGTGCAGCCTCTCATGCCCCCTCCTCTGGTGTACACCCCAGTTCTTGTATGCAAGATAATGGGTATTATTTAATTAACTGCTTCCTGCTGTTTAATGGGTGAAACTGGTCAACTAAAGAAAAAACTTTAAATTTTCTTTCCAAGCAGAGGAAGTCACAGGAGGCCGCCGAGCTATATAAAGAGAGGATCTAGGGATTATGCACTAAGGAATATCTGCACAGAAATTACAGTAAATTAGGAAGTAGAGAGAAACTTCTATTTCAAGGATGAAGCATAATATAACAAAAAGTAATTTTTTTCCCTCCAAGTCCCAAATCCCTCTCCCCAAGAATTTAACCAGTTTTTGAAAGACGGAGCGGCATCTGATAAACACGGCACCTGAAGTTACATGTCTCTTACTAGGTGGGGTACATTTGAGGAGCGATCAGGAATGCAGACTCAGCATTCAGTGTGTTATTCACTCAATTCATTATTGGGCCAGTGCCTATCTCTGCTCAGAGTCAGTTTTGTATAACAGCTTTTCTCATAGTTTGAGTTTAGTGTTTGCTAGAGAGATTTCCTTGAGTGAGTCTCTTAAAGCCAGTTTAATAAAGTTTGTAAGGACTTCCATGTGTCAAACTGCACGTCATTCCTCAGGGAGGGAGGGAAACAAAAGCTAGATGATCATGCCGGTGGAAAACTGATCTAGTCAAGGGTGTATAAGGTGACGGTGATGGGTGGGGTTAATAGGTTTTTAAATAGTAGCCGGTAGCCAAAGGAGTCCTATTGCATGCCACCCAATCCAGTCTGGAGGAGGCCATAGAAAGCCATTTGGAGCCAACAGTAGTATGCCAGGTCAACTAGCAAAATCAGTAGCAAACCAATGAGAAGGTTTCAGGGTTATGACATGGGAATGAATTTCACTGGGAATCAACCTATTTTCCAGGGCTGTCTGACCAAGAAGAATGCAAATGTGATATTTGATCCAGCAAAAGGGAGCTATTTTGAGTCCAATCTGTCTCTTGTAAGGGCAACACCTTCCCAAGTACCCCGAAATGCTGGAGTAGGGCATAAGGCCACAAATCCAGAAAGAGGTTTGATTTGCTGCCTTTGCATAAGGTTGAGGCCATCAGAGAAAAGTTTAGTCCCCCAGTTTCATCGGGGACAAAAAGAGTATCATGAGAAAGCTCACTGTCAGGATGGGTGTGATCTCTGCCTGGCGGAAGGGTGGTGAGCTTTAAAATTAAGTCAGAAGTGAGCACTACAGTCCATTCTCATAAGTGGTGGTTTTCACCTGAGTATGATGAACACAAGTGTTTATTCCTGCTAATTTTAGGGCAGAGTGGGTGATGGGAAGGAAAGCATAGGGCCCACATTTTCGGAAGCACATAATCACCAAGAGAGTAGTTATTCAAGTGGATGTTGTTTGGCTACTAGAGCCTTTGGAAGCAAACTTTTACAAATTAGTTAGATATTTAAAATTTAGTATCCAGTCCAATTTGCAGGTAAAAAAATATATAGAGAGAATATACTAAAAAGAAACTGAAAATGATATCCAAAAATATTACTGAAAAATAATTTCTCTCCACCCTTGTTTTAATTCTACCAAATGATTACAAGAACACTTATTTGCCAATTAAAGTCTAGATTTAGTAAATTTATCTAATTCTTTTGCATATGCACAAGAACAATAAAATATAACTGTACACTTCTCAAACTGACTTTGCTGGGAACCCCACAAGGAAGCTCAGTTTGAATTCTTAACAGTCTGCTTCTCAGGGCAGGGAAACATGCCAAGGTCTTACCACTAGACTTTGCCTATAATACCTGTGTCTTTAAATACAAGTGAAGTTCTTATCAGTTTAAAATAGGTTGTCATAACTTTAAGATGTTTTATGTAATTGCAATGATTACCACAAACAATATCCATACCATACACAAAATCAAAATGAGAAGTAAATGAAAACATGATCACAAAAAGAAAATCAACAAACCATAGAAGGCAATAAGAGAGGACAGTAGTGACAAAAAAGCTAGAAGAAATACAAATACTGGGCCTCCCCGGTGGCGCAGCGATTGAGCGCTGGGTTGCGAAGCTGCCTATGGCCTCTGCAGCGCAGGTTCGATCCCTGGCCACCTGGTGAGGGTCCCACATGGCGTGACAGACCTCTCTGCTCTCCTCAGCTGTGCATTTCATAAGTCTGCCTCTTCTGCTCCCCACTCTCTCTGGTGAATCCTCTCACCCTCCCGTGACTCTGGCTTGTACCCGGTTCTTGTATAAATAAATAAATCTTTTAAAAAAAAAGAAGTAGTAAATGTAAAGCCCAATCTATTTGATTATACATCTATGAATTCATTTTAAGAAAATGATGAGAAATATATACAGAAGTTTAAATACAAGGACATTTATTATAACATTATTATTATAAAATAAATTATGCTTTATCTATAGGATGTCAATTACATAGTATTGATGCATGAGCCAAAGTGCTAAATGGTAGGATTGTGCTATTGTAAATATTTCAATGGAAAATGAAGTTAGTTAATATGTATGCCAAACAGGGAAGAGGGTAGCCTTGGAAAATAAAAGTAAAATAGAACTTTCTGTGTGTTTCTGTTGTTCAGATTTTTTTTCAATTAGCATGTACTTCTTAAACAATTTTAAAAATGCATGGTAAACTGAGTGAGAGAGAATATATGCACACCGTGCATCTGACAAGGAGCTGATATTAAAGCTCCACAAAGAACTCATACAACTCAACAAAAACAAAACAAATAACCAAACCAAAAAATGGGCAGAAGAGTTAAATAGGTACTTCTCCAAAGAAGATAAGAAGATGGTCAACAGGCACATGAAAAAGTGTTCATCATCCCTTATTGTTAGGATAATGCAAATCAAAACCACAACATGATTCCACCTCACTCTAGTGAGAATGGTCCATATCAAGAGACACCTGAAGCAGAGTGCTGGAGAGAATGTGGAGAAAAATGGAAACTCTTAATGGGTAGAGGGAATGCAGACTTGTCCTATACCTATAGAAAACAGTGTGGCAGTTCCTCAAAAGATTAAAAGTGGATCTGCCATATGACCCAGCAATTTCATCTTAGCCATTAAACCAAAGAAAATAAAAGCACTAATTCAAACGGAAACTTGCGCTCCCAGGCTCGTTTACATTGAAGAAGCTATGGTGACAACCTAAGTGTCCAAATACAAGTGAGTGGATCAGAATGATGTGGTATTTATACACAATGGAATAATACTCAGCTATAAAAAAATTACAAATTCATGCCATTTGCATCAACATGGATGGAGCTGGAAGCATTATGCTAAGGAAAATAAAACGGAAAGAGAAGGACAAATACCAAATTGTGTCACTTACAGGTGGAATATAGAGATACCGAACAGAGAATCAGATAAAGCCAAAGTTAAAAACTAACCCTTGAAAGCTGAGTATAGAACCACAGAATCCAGAGGGGCAAGGGAAGGGATGAGAACAAAGTGGGAGGGAGCACAATGGACTATGGTGGTAGAAGACAGGTACTTTGGTAGTGGGTGCACTGAGTGATAACACCTGGTGGGGGGAGTTCTATACTCCCCAAATACAGAGAATAATGCATACCAACATTACCTCAATAATAAAAATATTTTTTAATAAATAAGAGAAAAAATATAAAAGAAACCCATGCCCACCACACAAAAATTAAAATTAAAACTGGTGGCAAAAAATCAGATATGTGACCATCCTGCCATTTTGCTGGCTAACCAAGAAACCAAAATCCCAAGATAATGAACAGTCTTGGGAACATTTGCCAGCCGAATGTGAACACATTGAGGGGCATGCTTGCCCAAGTGGAGCTTTTCAATTTCTACTGCTGATTTCACAAGACAGTCCAGATAAACTGTGCTTGGGGCTAGTTCACTGGGAAATGAGCTGGTTAGGCAAGTGCCCTGCATGGAGAAACCTGAAGGGCATGTTTTCAAGGCTGCCCCGCCCCAGCACAGGCAGAGCCTTCCACTCCAGAAAGGATATTAAAAAGAAAAACAGAACAAAGCACAGTATTAGGAACAACAAAGACAAAAAGAAAACACCTTTTTTTGTTTGTTTGTTATTTAACTTTTTATTATAGGAGGAAAATTGACCTGAGGCTCAAAAATAAAACCTAATGTTAATTATCAAACAATTTTCAATTGATAATTAGGTACCAAGACAAATCAATGTGGAAAAGTCTTTTCAACAAACGGCTATGAAAACTGGGTCACCACATGCAAAGAATGAGGTTGACCCCTCCCTTTAACACTCAAAAATGAGCCCAAAATGGAACATAGACGTGCCTGTATGTCATAAAACTATGAGAATCTTAGAAGAAAACAGAGGAGTTACTTTTTTAGACTTTGGGCATGGCAAAACCTTCTTGAATACACCAATAATGCAAACAGAAAATGAAAGATATAGCTTACTTTGACTTCTTTTTTTTTTTTTTTAAAGATTTATCTTTATTTATTTATTCAAGCACTGGGTACAGTTAGAAGCGTGAGAGGGCGAGAGAATTCACCCAGAGCCAGAGCGGGAGCAGAACAGGCAGAAGGACCAAAGTACACTGCTGAGGGGAGCAGTGGGCAGCAGGAGAGGTCTGCGCGCCATGTGGGACCCTCCTCAGGTGGCCGGGGAGCAGCCAGGGATCGAACCAGCACAGCAGAGGCCGCGGGCAGTTTCACAACCCAGCGCTCAACCGCTGCGACCGCTACTTTGACTTCTATCCGCATTTAAAACTGTGTACTGTGTACTGGAGTGTCCTCCAGACCCGACATCTTGAGACAGGGAGGTTCCTGTCTGGACCTTACCAAAACTGAGTGGAACTGAGAAAGGGCTGTCCCACAGTCAGAGATGAGCTGAAACCCCAAAGAGCTGGGCCCCAGGACTGCTGTGAGACAGAGCCCAGAGGGGATCCAGCCACAGCTGGGCAGACCACACACGGAGGGGAGCATCCCCAGAAGATAAGGAGGGTTTGCATCCAGACTCACCAAAACTGTTAGAGCTTCCTACATCCCAGAAGGAGCTCGCC
>NW_023603850.1:0-5558 GCF_014898055.3 Talpa occidentalis | reverse complement strand
ATTTATAATTAATTTTATAGAGCTGATTATTTAAAATATGTGGATACAGAACTGATAAAAATGAAAACTTGAAAAAATGCTGTGGTTGATAAATCCCTTTATTTATGTTGGGCAGTATTGAAAAATTATAAGTATATGTAATACAATTCGTTTTGAAATATGATTTTTCCCCATATATTGAGCCTACAATTATCATTTATTTCCCTCTTCTAGTCTTAACCACAGATATGTGGGAAGGAGGAGAAAAGGGGAGAAGATGGTGGATGGGAACAAACTTCCCAGAGTTTCAAGAGGGAATCTGCTTTTTCTAAAGCAGGTTATTTTTGAAATTTAAAAGCATAAAGTCTTTCAGTTATAATTAGAAGATAGATTTTAGAGTAAAAGATAACATGGTTGGAAAAAAAATCTATTCACTACCCATCTTCAGGTTCTAGAAACACCATTAGTATTGTCTACACAAAGCTGAATTCATACACATACATCTGCTAATAAGGAAAACTATGGATATTTATGCTGATTCTACTTAACAAAGCATATGTGTCAAACCTAAAGCTATGGTTAGTTGCTCTTAATCTGCCTTGAACACAAAGTAGAAATGAGTCCCGAGAAAACATGAAGCGTGCTCTCCTCGAGTCCAATCCTGCCATAGAACACAGTGAATGTTTTCCTCTGGGAGAGAGAGAAGCCATTTAAATTCTGGGAACAGATTCTCAACACTGGCAAGCTATTTTTAGCTCAAGCTGTAGCTTAATTTGGAATCTAACCAGTTGAGGTCTTGCCTTTTTCTTGGATTGATTTTTTTTTTTTTAATGGCAGTAGATTTCTATAAAATATGGAAAAGGAGTTCTCTCAAAGTAGCATTTTAAATGTTCTGGGAAATATCTTTTCTAAAACTAGTTGAAAAACAAGAGTTCATGTTAGAGCTTTGAAAGTTTTTGTTTATCTGTAGACTGCTATTTCAAGATGCTCTTAATTGGTTTATTAAGCTATAGCCCTGACATGCCAACCTGCTTGCTACCTGGTAGGACAGCAACAGTGCCTGGATGCTAAGCACCTGCTAGGAGAACTGACCAAGTAAAGATGTGGCGTGTTTCTCAGCTTCCAGGAGATGGTGCTACTCTGTTCAAAGGTTCTCTTGGGCTTAAGGGTAGCCAGACACCTATTCTGCCATGATAACTTGGCTGCTGCAAGGAGCCTAATCCTGACTGACCATCAGAGCAGTCTAAATTCAAGTTAGTTAAATTAAATAAGTAAGTAAGTAAATAAATAATTTCCTCAGTTACATTAACCACACTCAAGCAGTCAGTTGCCACATGTTGCCAGGGAGCTAGACTACTGGACAGTGTAGAGCCTTTCTACCATGACAGAAAATTCTGTTAAATGGTACTGCTCTAGATCAGTGTCAAAACAACATTAGGCATTTTTGTGAAAAGCACCAGGTAGGGAATCAAGACACCCAGAATTTGGTCCTATTCCAGTCTCTCTCTCTCTCTCTCTCTTTTTTACAAATATATATATATAAAGGCTTACTATGTACTAAGTACTATTTTAAGCACTTCATAAATATCATTTAATTCTCATAATAAGCCTGCAAGGTACTGCAACTGTCCCTGATTTCCTCATGAGGAGATTCAGGTACAGAGAACTTAAGGAACTTAGTGAGCCAGAAAATGGCAGACACTGAATAAGAACCCAAGCATTCAGCCTTCAGAATCTATGGTCTTAACCACTACTTATGGATGCTTTTTTAAAAATCTATGTGATTTGGTAAAACTGATTCACTTCATTTATTAAATGAGGAAACTGGACCTTAATGCCTTCTAAGATCCTCTCCAACGCCAACACACTGCCACACTCATGCAGCCATTGAGTGCCTACTCCGGGTAGGAAATGGGATTATACTCTAGATATATAATGGACAAAACAGGCATGGTCTCTGCCCTCATATGAGAGAGAGAAATGTTAATGAAATATTAAGTATACAGACAACTGCAATGGGATGCACTACAATGAAGAATGGGCTTTAATGAAATTTGACCCAGTCAGAGAGGCCAGTTGTGCACTTTTGAGCATATAGAATTTAGGCAGTGCAACCAACACCCAAAAAGGGGAGACTGGGAAGCCTCCAGTTTCGTGGCTATTACCATTCAGTGAGGGTAGGCTGTACCCATGGATCTCTGTAGTTGGGCGGGCAGAAGGGAGAGGGTGAGGTTGGAGGCCGTATGTGAGCAGGACCACAGTGCAAAATGTGCCCTCCCTCAAGGCACTTGTCTTCCTGGTTTGCCCAGATTCATGTCTCCTGGGCAACCAGTGTATGTGACTACGTCAGAGTTAAAAATGGAATGCAGGCTGACATCTGTAATGGGGACCAAAAATAATTTGGGTTTCGGTCTGTACATAACATAAACACAGAGAATAGTCAAGTACATGCCTATGTCAGTAACGTCAGTGCATGACAAGGTAAATATGTGCAGAAACCCAACTGGTGAATTGAGGTAAGAAACTTCTTGTTAGTAATTTGCTTCAGGGCTTCTCACTACAGAGACTTTGTACCAGAAAGAGCATGATTCTAAACTCTGTAAGTGCAAAATTTTGTTAAAGAAAAATATATAAAAGGAAGGAAAGAACTAATAAGATCCCCTTCTGCAGAGGTTTTATTTTTCTTCCTCTCACTTTCCTGCTGTGGTTTTCCCCAAGGCTCAGACCTCAGTTCCTTTCTCTTCAGCAAACTCTTGTTATTTCACAAGTTTAACTTTAACCAGTTGGGCAGTAGATGGTGCAAATGCAGACAGGAGGGCAACTGGGAGATACCTCACTCTGAATACATGGAGGAAAGATCGCCCTCTGAGAGTTAACTACTGAACCAGGGCAGTGCCTCAGAAAAATGATTGGTCCTAAGGAAGCACCTTAACACTGGGGTTGCAAACTCACTACTTCCCATGGCAAGACATGAGACAGAAACCATTCACAGGACTGGGCAGAGTCCCTGGTGAACTGGGACATGTGTGCTGCTTGTATTACTCCAGCTAATTGTTGCCTGATTCCTCTTTTGTATTTTTTTTAAGTCAAAAATCTGTATTTTCATGTGAAATATGAGCAGTGAATGAACGCTAAGTGGTGGTCTAACACACCTGCAGGCACAGATGTGATCTTTTTCTCCCAGGATCTGATATTCTCATGTATCTAAAGAAAGAAGCTACTTATCAGGAGGGGCGTGGCCAGAAGAACAATGTAATGAAGAGAGGGACTGGGAGTGAACAGACACCAAGGATCTGTATTATTACAATACCAGGTAAGAGTAGCAAAAGATTCACATAGCAGATGTGCATTGAGTCACTGTGTGGAGATGCATGCCTCAGAGATCCAGGTAACATCAGCTACTAGGATTATCCAAGCAACTCTAGTCACTTTAGCTCAGTGCTACCATGCTACTTCTGCTTATACTTTGGCTCCCCAAGATCTGTCCACAGAGAATATGAATATCCAGTATATTTGGTAATTTTACTTCACCTTTAAAAATAACAGATGGATATTCTGTGCTTGTAAATTCATCTTTTGGTTAAATCAAGTATGCCCCCAGAATCTCATCACCCAAAACATGTTTGATAATTAAATTTCTATGTGATGAACATGTATATAATCTCAGATCCTAGGTCTGGAATCACTCATTTTTTTTCCAAGGAGCCTTAGGCTTCTTGAGTGGGAAATGGTATTTAAAGGGCACAATCTGTGCTGTCGTTACATATAGGCCTTTTCAGTGGACAGAACTAGGAAATGCATATTTCTGGAAATTAAAAAAAATCACAGGCTCATAGTGATATTTCCAATTCAAATTTAACATTACAGGGGATATATATATATATATATATACACACACACACATATAGTGAAAAATCTTGATTTCTAAGAACATTAACATAGCTATCTGCTTTATCCTACAATGTATAAATTCAAAAGAATACTAATATTACTGTGTATAATAAAACTTTTCAATATATGAAGTTTATTATTTCTTTGCAGCTCTACTTGTCCTGAGAATATATTTCAATGAGGATAACCACTTTGTTAACAACTTGAAGTAATTATTTTCCCTGTGTATTTATATCAACCAAGTTCATCTAGAATTAAAAATGATGGCATATTTATTTCATTTTTTTAAATGTCTAAGGGTTGCTTTTTCTTTTTTCATTTATCTGTTGGATATGCAAAATATTAACAAGTTACCCAATCTAAGTGATAGACTCTTAGAAGAATCACTTCTAGCTACTTTTTTTTAAATGAGTTTTGATTCATCTTTTCAGTGTTTCTGTTTTGTAAATATAGCAAACAGGTACCCATTTTAACCCTATCTCCTTACATTGCCCTAAGTCTTGCCACTTGAGTGAGAGTCAGCTGTGAGGATGTGTACCCCATAGAGACTGGTGTGCTTGCCACGGGTTTGTGTGGGTGAGAGCACTGTGGTTATGTATGAAAATGTCCATATTTGTGCTTTCCATTTGGATTCTGTCAGTTCAATTTCATTATGTATAAAGTAAAAGCACCAGTCTTCTCTTCCAACTACTTCTCTTTCCAAACTTCCTATAATTGCTCCCAGCACTTCGATTTTCCTAATTACCCGGTATCAAAACATGAGTCAACTTGGACTTCTCCATTCTTTTTAGTCTTCACCTCCACCAATCACCAAGATTTGGTCATTCAGTCAGCAAACATCATATATTGGGGGCATTGACTATCTGTCAAAAAAGTGATGAATAAGACATGATTGGTGACTCCAGGGAAGCTACATTGCAGTGAGGAGGACACAAGAATAAAAAATTATCCCAGTATGGCATAAAGTGCTGTGATCAAATAGGCAGGAGATGGTTTGGGAGAACAAAGATATTCTAGAAATTTCTAACTTAGGAGGAATTCATAGAACTGGTGATGCCTGAGTTAAGTATGGAGGCCAAGTGGGAGTAGGATTTAACCATGAAAGAAAAGGATGAAGTTGGGGGCAAGAATATTCCAAAAAGAGGGAGTATGGAGGTAAATAAGTACAAGATGTATTCCAAAAAGGGCAGAATTTTCAATATGTTTTACAGATTTTTTTTAACCTTCTGGGAAGCCCTCAGAAGATTTAAAACCATGGATGGATATAATCAGACTGCAAATTGATCAGAAAATGAAAATGGAATGAAATGGGAAAAATAAAGAGACAAGACTACTGCAATAATTCAGTGGAGAAACAAACTAAAGACAGTGGCAGAAAAGATGTCAGGGAGAAAACTGACTTGAGAGACATGAAGGGGACAGAATCTATACATGTTGGCAAGTGGATAGGGTCTCTAGAAAGATTAGACTCCTGTTTCATGCAATCAAGTAGGCGGTGGCACAAAAGGAGAAGTGGTAGATCTGGACATTATCTGGGGAAGATCTGAATGGTTTTCTTAAAACTGTGAGGTATTGTTATAGTTAGGCTTACATGACTTAAAAAAATACAGTTTTTTCAAAATAAAAACACAATCCCCTCATTCAGTTTAAAAATCAACAAGCAACTATAAACCAGAGACACACTACAG
>NW_023603848.1:0-5564 GCF_014898055.3 Talpa occidentalis | reverse complement strand
GCACCGCCTGCATCAGGCCCGCCCGGACTGCGCCTGTGTCCTCAGGAGCCGGGAAGCTCTGGACAGTGACCTGTGCACTCCGGACGCCGAGAGAGACAGTGAGAGCCTGTTTTGGGGTATTTGGTTCTCTTTGGGTTTATTTATTGTTTATTTATTTAATTATTTGTGTAGGCTATTTATTTTAGTTATTTTATTTTTCTTTCTTTGTTTTTTACCTTATTTTCCTTGTTTTTTTTTTTTTTTTTGTATTTGCTTATAGTCAGGGCTGGTGAGGGTGGTCAGCGTAGTCAAGCGCACAGGCGCTATGTCCCAGGGACGGCAAGGGCAAAGCTACCTGGTGCTGCGGGAGCTGGGGCGGGGCTCCCACGCCAAGGTGACGCTGGCGCTGCACGCGCTCACGGGCACGAAGGTGCTCATCAGGGGCGTCCGCAAGTCCGAGGTGCCCGACCTCCGCCTCCTGGCCCGCGAGATGGGGTGCATGAAGGCCCTTCACCACCCGAACATCGTGGAGCTCTTCCAGGTGGTGGACACCGGGCCGGAGCTGCAGCTCGTCATGGAATACGTGCAGGGGGAGGACCTGCAGGCCTTCCTGGACAGGCGTGGGCGCCTGGGCGAGCGCGAGGCCCGGCCGCTCTTTCGGCAGATCCTCGCGGCCCTCAGCTACTGCCATGCCAAAGGCATCGCGCACAGGGATGTGAGGCCTGAGAACATTCTGCTGACCCGAGAGGGGAAAGTCAAGCTGGTGGACTTTGGGCTCAGCGTCCAGGCCTTCAACCGGGCGCTGAGCAGGTGCTGCTGTCGCCCAGAATACAGGGCCCCCGAGGTCTACCTTGGCCAGCGCTACAATGGCCCCAAGGTGGACGTGTGGAGCCTGGGCGTCGTGTTCTATAAAATGGTGACCGGCACACTGCCCTTCAGGGGCCCAAACCTCTGGGCGATCAGGGTGCGCGTCCTGGGCAGGCGGGTCCAGCTGCCCGACTATCTCACGGAGCAATGCCAGGACCTACTGGCCAAAATGCTGGAAAAGGACCCCTGGAGGCGCAGCACCCTGGAGAGCATCCGGCAGCACGCCTGGGTAGCAGAAAAGACTGAGGGACTCCTGCCCTTCAGCGAGCCGTCCCTCAGCCCCCAGGACCCGGCCATAATCAAAGGTATGGAGCGCCTGGGCTACCAGAGGCAGGAAATTCGGGAGGCCATTGACGCTAACAAGTACGACAAGGTCATGGCCACCTACCTGATCCTCCGCTCCAGGAAGCAGGCGGGGGAGGAGGACTATGAGGAGGAGGGCCAGGAGCGGCCCAGGCGCGTCACTTTCCAGGTGCCAAAGCTCGTCACCTTCCGGGAGCCCGGTGACCCCGATTCCAAGGACAGCCTCCCGCAGCCTGAGGTTTCGGGGAATACCCCAAGGCCGGGTATCCTGCGAAAGCAGGAAGTCCAAAAGAGGGCAAAGGATGCCACCCCGGGCACCAGGGTCATCTCCGCAGGAGTCCCTGAGCTGGAGGACGCCCAGAAGCACACCACCGCCGCAGGGCCAGGCCGCCTGTTAGATGATGCCCCGAAGGGCAGACCCTCTGCGCTAGGCCCGGTACTGGAGGACGCCTGGGGGGACACCAGCACCTCTGTGGCCAGACCCCAGCAGGAGGACACCAGGGAGCACAGTAGCACCTTGGTGTCAGTCCTCCAGCTGGAGGACACTGGGGAGCACGGCAGCACCACTGAGACAGGCCCCCAGCTGGAGAGGGACCAGGAAAGCAGGGCCAGCACGATCTGTCCAGCTCCACAGGCCTCCAGCACCCCCCTAAGACCTCCCCCAAGACGTGGCTGGCCTTCCAGTGCAGTGGCCCCTTCAGCAATCATCAGGGCCAGAGACAGGGTATTAGAGATTATCCTAGAATTTTGTTGCTGCTGTGCAGCATTCGAGTTGCAGAGCAACAAAGACTAAAAATAGCACCACACCAGACAAAAGCCTCCCCACCCCAAAGCACAAAGTGGCCATGGGGAACAGGAGTACACCAGGGAAGGTTGAGGCTCTGGAGAGGCTCAGGGGCTGGGCCCAGTCACAGGAGCCAGGAGCAGCATGAGACCCATGGGACTGCAGCACAGAAATCTGGGCAAAACTGATGTCCCTGAGCAGAGCAGGTGAAGGGCCAGGAGGGCCACGGAACTGGTGAAACACCTGGAGGGGAGCAGAGTGGGTGAGTGGTGGGGTGTGGAGGGGCTGGGGAGAGCTGAGCAGGTACAGGGCCCAGGAGGGGTATGAGGCTGTGTGGGTGGCCCCAGGGCCAGAGGCAGGAAACCCTGGGCCTCTCTCCCCCATCATAGGCTCAGTTCCCTGAGGACCATACTGCCCCCTTGCTGGGAGAGACCTGCTGCTCTATCCTGGGCACAGGGATGGCATAGAGGATGCAGGAGCTCTTGCAAAGGCTTGGGTCCAGGTGGTAAAACGTGCAGATTGCAAGGAGCAGATAGAGAAGGTCTCTAGCTCCCCTTAAGAAAGACTCGGGGACCAGTATATTAGAATCCAAACAGGACTCTTCAAGGTGGACAGAGTTTATGCACAGACCAACCTTACTCCACACGACCTGCTCAGCTGGAAAATCTGCACATCTTCCTACACCAGGAAGCCCTAGGCTGTGATCAAACTCAGTCCCACAGTGAGCATTGTCACCTCAAATTTTTGCAGCTTGGGATTCTTACACAGTGTCAGCCCAGCTGGTATTTCCCCTTTTAAAAATCCTCTCCAGACGGCCACCCACCCCTCCTCCTCCCTGGATTCAAACCCTGCAGGGTGACCTTAGCCAAATTGGAAACGTTAATATCGCCCAACAGATGCAGGCTTTGGACACCAGTCTCTGCCAAGTAAATCACTGGGTCCAGGAACGAAAAGCTACAGGGGCTGTCTACTTAAATTTGTGTTTTTCATCATTGTTTAGATGGTGTTCAAGATGGGTAAAATGAAATGGCATAAGAAAGAAAGCAAAAGAAAGTGTTGAAGGTCTGAGAGAGATTTTGGTGAGAAATCGTGTGTACTCAGGTGTCTCCCCCTCCTCCAACACATTCATGGGCTTGCTCATCTGACCAGCAAAGTCCCCTCTGATCGATACTTCGTCAGCCGAAGCTGGGGCCAGGACATCCAAATGTGGACCAGCTCTCCCTTACTGCCATGGATCCTGCCCCTAGTAGGCCCAGTGATTATGATTATGCTTTTCTTTGTTTCTACACCCTGTTTTCTCTGCTTTATCCACGCAAAGCTCTCTGAGATGAGCCTTCGCTCTCCCAGACCCGGGAAAGCCATTCCTGTTATTGACAGATGAGCAACAGGGCATTGCTCTAGGGGTTCTGGGCCACCTGGGCTGTCCAGCGACCAGTTGCTTATTTCCCTAAACAAACGGATCCCACTGTAAGAGGATGGCAGCCCTGCCTGCACGCACTTGCGGCAGCTGCTCGTCTCGCTAGACAGGCCTTAAAACCCACACTGGGCCAATCTGTAGATGTTAATTCTCCACATCGGCTCCAGGACCTACTCAAGCAGTATGTATGCAAGTGCTGGCCCAACTCGGGCACGCATCACTGCTCCCCTGGTCCAGGTTCCACTCAGCCTACAGAGCAGAGACCCACTGTTTCTAATCCCATCACTTCAAGCCACTTCCCGTTCTTCTGTCTATACCTGGAAATTCCAGATCAGCGCAGCCTCAGGCAAGGTATTAGCACTCACAGGGCCTCTGATCCTAACCTTATTTTTTCTTTTTGCCCCATGCTTACTGCATTTCATCCAACACCGGATCCAAGACCCACCCCGTAGCACCTTTAACCAACTCCTCCACCCATATCCTCGTGTCCCTGCAAAGACCTTCTCATAACCAGGCCTGAGCCCCCACCCCGGTCTTCGCCCCCGTCCAGCAGGAAGTAGCCAAAGAAAGAACCGTCGCCCCTTTTCCTATCAACAAAAGGCTGGTATGAAAGGTCGATGCAGGGGCCAGGAATGGGGAAGCCCACATACAAACAACAAGATGGCCTGACACCAGTACCCCTGATTCCATCAAACTGAAACTGAAGCCATAAGCAGGGGAAAACAACTCGGCTCCACGAAAAAACAACTTTGTTCCCCCTAAACCTGTTCCCCCCTGCCAACCCAGTTTTCCTGCCTAACCTCTCCTCACACCCTATGAAATGACATCTCCCCCCAACAACGGGCGGATTCTTCAGGACACCCCACCTTGAATCAGCAAAGCTCGCCTGGGGCACAATGAATGTTCCTTCCTTGAGAAAGTTTAGCCTGGCTCCCTTTTCTTTACCGCGCCAACCTTTCATCTTGTGCCCGAAACCGGAAGGCTGTGTCCTGGCGCTGGGGCCGCCTTCCCGTCCTGGACTCTCCTCTCCATGGCAGACGCCTCACTCCACCACCGCCTTGATCCTGGGTGAGTCCCTGCCTGACCCTTTCCTTGGGAGGCCCTCACCCCTGGTTACCCGGGTCCTCTCCTCACCCCCATCCTGGTCGACTGTTCCATAACCGCTTGCCTAAGCAGCCGACCCCCATTGCTCCTGGTTCTGATTTGGGGACGCCCATCCAGTCCAGGTGTCCCTTCTCATGCCCTCCCATCTCTCCTCCTGCAAACCAGTTGTACTTTCCAAGTCTCCAGTCTCCTCTCCCTCTTCGCCTCTCCTCTTCTGCGTTCTCTGATCCTCTCGATGTTCAGTCTTCACCTCTTCAGCTCCCCAGGCCTGCCCCGCTTCCACTCCCAGCTAGCACACCTGCTCTCACAGTCGTCCTCTTTGTCCCCTTAGGGAGGTTGCGGGGACTGAAGGAGCAGTGGAGTCCAGGATCCTTTCCCTCTGTCTGTCTCTCCCAGATGGAAAAGCATCTCGGCTGTTTCACTAGACCCCATACCACTACACCAAAGAATTTCGTTATCTTACCCCAAGGTTACACCTAAGGTTACACCTATAACCTTCGGTGTCATGACTACACGTTATCCTCTCTTCCAACCTGACCTCTAATCACAGAGAACGTGTTTTTCAGTCTGCTCGAGGCCACGCAGATCAGGCCACTTCACTGACACAACCATGCCCCAGGCCCTGAAGCAGGTCCCGCAGGAGCCTGGCTGGGAATCCCAGACTGACACTGATGCGGGTCGCAGGGGCAAGGCTCGCTGCCTCTTAGCCAAGTCTCCAAGCAGCAGCCTGTCTCCAAGGCAGTTAATTTTGACAAGCACGGGAGATCACTACCACGTTTCCACCCATACGAGGAGGACGGTGACTACAAACAGCGATGAAGAGCATGTGGGTGCTAGATCTGTCATGAAACTACCCGGGATGGGTTTGGTTGCACTACAACTAGCCGTAGACTGCAGGTACGGTTCAAAGCAGGACGGCTCTACGCAGACGAACCCTTTGAACCTGGGGAGGGGTTGCCAGGTGGCCAGCCACGAGCAGATGGTCTCGGTGGCCAACCTCCTCGCCCCTGTGGGCACCTCTCCAGGAATGGCCAGAGGTAGATGGATCCCCAGGGCATTGGAACAGGCCCTGTATGAAATAGAAGAAACCCTGAGTGGATGTGTTATAGG
>NW_023603847.1:0-5565 GCF_014898055.3 Talpa occidentalis | reverse complement strand
TAAAATTTTAAAATAAATTAATGAAAAAATTGAGCAGACCACACTGCACATGAGAAAGACTTCCTACATCTCATCCAATCAAGTTACTAAACAAACAGATTTAAAAAATAACACAGCAAAAATAAAACATTGCTGCACCTCCCTAGTGGTGCAAGGTATTAAGACGCAACCTGTGAAGCTATCTGCAGCACGAGTTTGATCCCCAACCAGGTAGCAAGGTAGCAACCCACATGGCGCGGCAGACCTCTCCTGACTCGCCCGCTGCTCTCCTCAGCAGTGCATTTCAGTCTGCCTGTTCTGTTCCCCACTCTGTCTCTGGTGAATCCTCTCACCCCCACCCCCATCTCTGGCCTATACTCTAGTTCTTGTATACATAAAATAAATCTTAAAAAAAAAAATATTGCAGAAAATTTCAGATTCAATATTTTGTGCCAAATATTATTTCAAATGTGTAGTTTTCAATGAAAAAATCGCAAAGATGAGTAAAACGTGACTCAGGAAAACAAGACATAGATGACTGCGACTATCTTAAGATACTGGATTTAACAGAAAAAGACTTCAAAGTAGGTATAAATACAGCCAGTCCTTGACTTAACCATGGTTTGACTACCATTCTAAGTCATAATTTATGATGGTGTGAAAGTGATACACATTTAGTAGAAACTGCAGTGCCATACTCTTTCATAAAGCTAGACAGCCACAGCAAGCGACAGCTTCTAGTCAGCATTTTTGATTTATGATATTTTCAACATATGATGGGTTTTAAGGACATAACTCCGTCATTAAGCTGAGAAAGATCCATATGTGTAAAAAAACTCAAAGAAATCATGTTTAAAAAATTGAAGGAAAGTGTGAAAACAATGCATGAACAAGTAGAAAATCTGAATAAGGAGGGAGTTAGTTTTTTTTTAAAGATTTATTTATTTATGCGTACAAGAACTGGGGTACAGGCCAGAGGTGGGGGTGAGAAGATTCACCAGAAGCAGGGTGGGGAACAGAACAGGCACATTGGCTGAAATACACTGCTGAGGGGAGCAGCGGGCCAGTCAGGAGAGGTCTGCCGCGCCATGTGGGTCACCTCACTGGCAGGCCGGGGATCAAACTCATGCTGCAGAGGCTGCGGACAGCTTCACAGATTCTGTCTTAACCCCTTGCGCCACCAGGGAGGCCCATGATTAACAAGATTTTTTTTTTTCACTTTTTAAAAAGAATTTTTTTTTAAATACGTGAATATGTATTCTTTTTATTTATTTATACAAGCACTGGGTACAGTCAGAAGCACGGGAGGTTAGAGAATTCACCAGAGCCAGAGCGGGGAGCAGAGCAGACAGACTGACAAAGAAGTACACTGCTGAGGGGAGCAGCGGGTGTCAGGAGAGGTCTGCGCGCCACGTGGGACCCTCGCCAGGGGCCGGGGATGCAACCGGCGCTGCAGAGGCTGTGGGCAGCTTCACAGCCCAGGCTCAACCGTTGCACCACCGGGGAGGCCCTTAAAAATAATTTTTTAAAAAGTTTTTCATATCATAAAGCAATTTTGCTTTAGGAAAAGAATAAATTTAGAAGTTCTTATTAGTAATAGAATAAATCTCAGGTTTATAAGGAAGACTGAACATGCATTGTTTTCTGTTGTACTAGGTGGTATTTAAGGATAAATGAAAGGAGTTTTTCTAACTAGGGAGTAAGCTGCTGTTTGAGGAAACGTGCAGTGTTGGGAACACTGTTCAGTTATACCTTAAGTGCTGTCAAGTCTAGGATTAGATGACACATTATTCAGAAGCTACCAGAAGATAGAAGGTGCTTAGGTCAGAGACCAAAGATTACTGCTCTCAGCACAGCAAGTGACATGAATAGGGGTGGGTGTGGGTGTATGTGTGGGGTGTGTGTCTGTGTGTGTTTTATATTAAATTTTTTTTCTTGAGGTATCCTTGGGTTACAGTGTATATGTTTTAGGGTTCACACCTCCTCAAATGTATGTTAGCACTCCCCATCAATCTCCAAGTCATCAGTCATTCTTCACCAGAGTTCATGCGGCCCATCTTCCCTTTGCTCACTACACCCTTACTCATTTTTTTTTTATACATGCAAAGAAACTTCATTTCATAAAAATTATGGTATTTTATAAGCGGCATCTCAGATTCATTTAAAAGGAATTTGTGGGACTAGCAGTTGCATTTTCCAAGCTACGCAACATTGACTAATTAAAAGCGCGATGTACCCCCTTTGTGATTTACCTTCTAAATAACCTGAAAGTTAGAAGTAAAGGGTTGGTGAGATGCTTTCCTTAGTCAATTTAGCTGATTCGGTACATCTGGCCCTGGAGGGCTGTCTGTAGGCCCTGGTGATCCTTAATTTTGCCTCAGGGTCTATCGGGTCTATCTCCAGCTCCTGAACAGGTAATCCTGACGCTGCAGTTGCAGCTTCCCGGGTGGCTTAGGGGATTAAGCTTCAGCGCTATCACCACCACGGCCTGAGATCGATCCCTGGCCAGGGAGCTAACCCTCATAGGGCATAGCAGGCCTCCCCTGCCTGCTGCTCTGTCTGGGGTGTTCATTGTGTGTGTTTGAGAGAGTGTTTGTTGTGTGTGTGTGCGAGAGTGAATGTGTGAGTGTGTGTGTGTGTGAGAGTGAATGTGTGAGTGTGTGTAAATCTCAGCACATATTTCCCTCAGTTTCAGAGGGCCCAAGGTGATCTGCCCACACAGTGGGTTTAGCACCATAGCTAGGGAATGTTACGAACTACAGCATAAACAGCTTGTGCTAAGTGAGTGAAGTAAGTCAAAAAGGAGAAAGACATACTAGGTGATTTCACTCATATGTGCAATATAAAGGTAGAAAAGAAAAGACAACATGACTCCTAATGGCTGCAGAACTGAGGTCCCTGGCAGGGAAATAAAGGGGGGGGGGTGTCCAATGGTGAGTACGTGAACCTATTCCTCTAAACTATATAGGGTGTCCTAAACCATCGTCATCTTAACCATGTTTGTATGTCAAAGAGGGGAAAAAAAACGAAGTCTCAAAAATATGTGTATACTAACATGGTGCAACTCAAATTGCTGAAACAAATTGAGTATATTAATAGTCTCACTTAAAGACAAAGAATTTACTGCCCAGAGCCCGAATTGGTGATATCTGAGGGAAGTAAGGGAGTGAGTCACATATATTTACAAGAACAGAATTGTAGAGAGTGAGATATTTGAGCGTAAGTTACCTTAGGAAAGTTGTGTTCAGTTTAAGCAACAATAAAGGAATGACTGTGTCTGGAGTAGAGTCAATAAGGAATAGAACAAGGTGAAACCAGACAAGTAATGGGTGGCCAGACATGTAAGGCATTCTTGGTTCCAAAACATGACTTTTGCTAAAAATTGTTAGTAAATATTTTAAATATTTTAAGTTTAGAAGTAGAAGGGTTGATCTAAGTTTATGTTTCAACAGAATTTCTGAATACAATGTTATAAGTAGCTCGAGAAATAACAAAGTTAAAGCATGAAGACCATTTAGGAAAACAGTACTTTAATGTAGCTGTGACTTAATGATGCCTAAAACCTGGTAGGTAAGAGGGAGATGGAAAATTACTTGATTGTTGATACAGTTTTAATGTAGAACCAATAGGATTTACTGATAATTTTTGGTTTGTCAAAGAAAAAGATCAAGGAAGATAAATCAAGGAAGACTTTGCTTAAGTACTGAGAAAGGTGAAACTCTGGATAACTAAGCTGTGAGATTATGGGAATAACTACTATGGGGAACAATAATAACAGGAATTAAATTTTGGACAAATTAAGTTTGCAAAGATTATTACATATTTAAGTGGAAATGTTAAGTCGGTGAATCTAGCTGGAGATACAGCAGACCTCATAAAACATTCTCCAGGAAAGATCATGTATGACACCACAAAACAAAACTTCATAAATTTAAGAAGACTGAAGTCATCTGAGGCATCCTTTCCAATCACAGTGGTATGAAATTCAAATTATTACAAGGAGAAAACTGGAAAATTTATAAAATATGTGGATATTAAACAACATGCTACTCAACAAGTGGGTTAATGAAGAAATGAAAACAGTAATCAAATAATGCCTTGAGACACATGACAATAGAAATACAACTTAATAAAACTTAAGGGACTCAGCAAAGACAAAGAAAAGGTTTGAATGATAAATTAGTATCTTTACAACTAGGAAAAATATCAAATAGATAACCTACTTTACACCTTAGGAAAAATAAAAAATGAGTAGTAGAGTAAGCTCAAAGTGAGTAGAGGGAAGCAAAAAAAGATTAGAGTAGAAAAAAATGAAATAAACTGAAAAGCCATAGAAAAAAATGAGGATTAAAAAAAAAAAAAAAGTATACCAAAGAGACAAAGCTTTAGCTAGACTTACCAAGAAAAATTGGGATGACTCAAATAAAAATAGAAATCAAAGTAGAGCTATTACAACAAATACCATAAAAATAAAAATGAACATAACAGACTACTGTGAGGTATGCAAGAAACATAACAACATAATAAAGGCTATATATGACAAGTCCACAGCTAAATCATATGCAACCATGAAAAGCTCAAATCATTTCCTCTAAGATGAAGAACGAGGCAAGGATACCCACTCTCACCATTTTTATTGAGCATTGTTTGGAAATGCTGAATAAAAGCCAGAGAAAATGATAGTCATCCAAATTGGAAAGAAAATAGTAAACATGTTACTATTTATAGGTGAAAGTATGGTAAATATAGAAAACCCAGAAGATATGACCAAAAAAAGTCAGAATTAATCAACAAATTCATTAAAATTTCAACACTATCAATATACAAAAATCTGTTGTATTGCTATACATTACTAATCAAGGAAAAAATCAAATTAACTACAGTGGTAAAAGACCTGTACACCAAAGACTGCAAGATGGTGAGTAAAGAAACTGAAGTTACAAATAAACAGAATATTCCAAGCTCATGTTTTAGAAAAATATTAGTAAAATGTTGATAGTTCACAAAACAATCTACAGATTCAATGCAATTCCTATCAATATGTTTTTCAGAAATTGAACAATCTAAAATTTGCATGGAACCACAAAAGACCCCAAAGAGTGAAAAACTCTGGGAAAAAAAGAACAAAAACTAAGGGCCTCCCCAGTGGCGCAGCAGTTGAGCGCTGGGTTGTTGAAGTGGTCCGCAGCCTCTGCAGTGTTGGTTCAATCCCCAGTCCCGGGCAAGGGTCCCACTTGGTGTGCAGACCTCTCCTGCCATGCCCGTTGCTCCCCTCATCAGTGTACTTCGTCAGTCTGCCTGTTCTGTTCTCCGTTCTGGCTCTAGTGAATTCTCTCACCCTCCTGCGCGTCTGACTGTACCCAGTGCTTGTATAAATAAATAAATAAATAAATAAATAAATAAATATTTAAAAAAAAATAACAACAAAAAAAACTAAGATGTAGTCATCACACGGCCTTCTTTCAGACTATATAACAAGGCAACATTAATAAAACAGAATGGTACTGGCAAACAGACAGACACATAGAGCAATGGCACAGAACAAAGCATCCAGAAATAAAACCTACACATATATGGCCAATTAAT
>NW_023603845.1:0-5573 GCF_014898055.3 Talpa occidentalis | reverse complement strand
CCCCAAGACTACCTTTACCTCCTTACTTCTAGTTCCTTAAACCCATACTCATTTACTTTGTTTGTCTTTTTTTTTTTTCTTTACACTTTTTTTATTTTTTTTTTTTTTTTTTTAATAAATTTTATTGTTATATTCCCCATACAATTGCAGCCCCCCATTCTGACCCCAATCCTCCCCTCCCACCCGCCCCCCTAAAAGTGTCTCTGGTTCATAGTTTTTTTGTTGATTTTGATTTTCACTTTCTTATAGTTATTCATTTTCCTGGTCCCTTATTTAAGTTTTCTAGATTCCTGCTATGAGTGAGACCATCCGGTATTTTTCTTTTCTTTTTGGCTTATTTCGCTGAGCATGATCCCTTCCAGCGCCATCCATGTTGCTGCAAATTGCATGTGTTTATCTTTTTGAATGCTGAGTAATATTCCATGGTATATATGTACACATCTTCTTGATCCAGTCATCTATTTTGGGCATTTGGGTTGTTTCCAAAGCTTAGCTATTGTAAACAGTGCTGCTATAACATAGGGGTGCAGGTGTTCTTTGGAATTGATGTTTCTGTGTCCTTTGGGTAAATACCTAGGAGTGGAATTGCTGGATCATATGGAAGCTCTATGTTTAGTAGGTCCAGAAATCTCCACACAGCTTTCCACAGTGGTTGGACCAGTTTGCACTCCCACCAACAGTGCAGAAGAGTTCCTTTTCTCCACACCTCGCAACATTTGTTGTTGCTAGTTTTTTTAATATGTGCCATTCTCACTGGTGTAAGATGGTATCTCATGGTAGTTTTGATTTGCATTTCCCTGATGACAAGTGATGTTGAACATTTTTCATATGCCTGTTGGCCATTTGCATTTCCTCTTCAGAGAAGTTTCTTTTAAGCTCTTCTGCCCATTTTTTGGACTGGATTATTTTCTTTGTTGTTGTTGAGTCTCAATCAGCTCTTTGCAGATTTTTGTGATCAGTCCTTTATCATTAGTGTTTTGGGTGCAAAATGTTCTCCCAGTTGGTGGGGTTTCTCTTTGTTTTTTGTTATTGTCTCTTTTGCTGGGGCAAAAGCTCTTTAATTTGATGTAGTCCCAGCTGTTTATCTTTGCTTCACTATCACTGCTTTGGGTGATGTGTCTGTAAAGATGTCTTTGATGTGCAAATCACGTAGTGTTTCGCCTATTTCCTTCTATATATTTTATGGTTTCAGGTCTTATGTCTAGTTCTTTAATCCATTTTGAGTTGATGTTTTGTGTATGGTGTGAGGTGTGTGGTCAAGCTTCATTCTTTTGCATGTAGCGACCCGTTTTCCCAGCACCATTTATTGAACAACTTTCTTTGCTCCAATGCATATTCTTTGCTCCTTTGTCAAAGATTAGTTGACCATAAATCTGTGGGTTTATTTCTGGATTTTCTATTCGATTCCATTGGTCTGTATGTCTGTTCTTGTTCCAATACCATGCAGTTTTGATGATTATGGCTTTGTAGTATAGTTTGAAGTCTGGGAGTCTGATGCCTCCATTCCCTTCTTTTTTTTTCAGGAGAGCTTGGCTATTCGGGTTTTTGTGATTCCATATGAATTTCATCAATAATTGTTCTATTTCTTTGAAGAATGACATTGAAATTTTGATTGGAATAGCATTGAATCTGTATATTGCTTTTGGTAGGATGGCCATTTTAATAATGTTTATTCTTCCAATCCATGAGCAGGGGATGTCTCTCCATTTCTTTGTGTCTTCTTCTATTTCTTTTAACAGTGTTTTATAGTTTCTTTGTATAGGTCCTTTACCTCTTTTGTTAGATTTATTCCCAAATATTTGATTTTTTTTTGTTTCAATAACAAAAGGGATGGTCTTTTGATTTCTCTTCTTCAGATTTATTGTTTGTGTATAGGAAGGCTACTGACTTTTGCGTGTTGATTTTGTATCCTGCCACTTTACTGAACTGATTGATGAGTTGAATTAGCTTTTCTGTGGAGTTTTTGGGGTTCTCTATGTATAATATCATATCGTCTGCAAATAGTGATAGTTTGACTTCTTCTTTTCCTATTTGGATTCCTTGGATGTCTTTCTCTTGTCTTATTGCCCTGGCTAGGACTTCCAGTATTATATTGAAAAGCAATGGTGAGAGTGGACATCCTTGTCTTGTTCCAGATCTTAATGGAATTGCTTTCAGCTTTTCACCATTGAGAATGATACTGGCTGTTGGCTTGTCATAGATGGCCTTTATGATGTTAGGTAGTGTTCCTTGTATCCCAGAATTTCAAGGGCTTTTATCATGAATGGGTGTTGCACTTTGTCGAAAGCTTTCTCAGCATCTATTGATATTATCATATGGTTTTTATATTTCTTTTTGTTGATGTGTTGGATAACGTTGATTGATTTTCGGATGTTAAACCATCCTTGTGCCCTGGAATGAATCCAACTTGGTCGTGGTGAATTATCTTATGGATACATTGTTGGATTCTGATAGCTAAATTTTATTGAGGATTTTTGCATCAGTGTTCATTAGGGAGATTGGCCTGTAGTTTTCCTTTTTTGTGTTGTCCTTGTTCGGTTTTGGGTATTAGTGTAATGTTGGCTTCATAAAACGTGTTTGGTATTGTCCCTTCCTTCTCAATTTTTTGGAAGAGTTTGTGAAGGATAGGCACTAATTCGTCTCTGAATGTTTGGTAGAATTCATTTGTAAATCCATCAGGTCCTGGGCTTTTGTTTTTGGGGAGGTTTTTGATTACCATTTCAATTTCGCTAATTGTAATTGGTCTGTTTAGGTGTTCTATTTCTTCTTTATCTAGCTTTGGGTGATTGTAGAGTTGTAGGAATTTGTCCATCTCCTCTAGATTGTTAAACTTGTTTCCATATAACTGTTCATAGTAGTTACTGATTATTCTTTTGATTTCTGCTGTGTCCGTTGTGATTTCTCCTCTTTCATTGATGATCCTGTTTATTTGTGCTTTCTCCCTTTTTTCCTTTGTGAGCCTGGCTAGGGTTTGTCTATTTTATTGATTTTTTCAAAAAACAGCTCTTGGTTTCATTGATCTTTTGATTGTTTTTTTAGTTTCAATTTCATTTATTTCTGCTTTGGTTTTATTATTTCTTTTCTTCTACTGTTTTTGGGTTTTTTGTTGTTCTTTTTCTAGATCTTGAGCTTCGAGATTAGGTTGTTTCTTTGCGTTCTTTCTTGTTTCTTGATGTGAGCTTCTATTGCTATATATTTTCCTCTTATTACTGCTTTTGCTGCATCCCATACATTTAGGATATTGGTGTCCTCCTTGTCGTTCAATTCAAAAAATTTTTTAATTTCTTCTTTGATCTCCTCATTAGTCCATGGTCTTCCAGTAGTGTGGTTTTTAATCTCCATGAGGTAGGAAAGTTCCTTGCCTTCTTTTTATGGTTTATTTCTAGTTTGATGCCTTCATGGTCAGAAAAGATGGTTGATATGATTTCAATCTTGGTGTATCTGTTGATGTTTGTCTTGTGCCCCAGTATGTGATCGATCCTGGAGAATGATCCGTGTGCGCTTGAGAAAAATGTGTACTCCGTTTTTTTGGGGTTTAGTGTTCTATAGATGTCTGTTAAGCCCAATTGCTCTAGGTCCTTATTTAGAGCTTTGGTTTCTTTACTTATTTTTTGTCTTGTTGATCTATCCATTGTTGATAGTGGTGTGTTGAAGTCTCCCACTACGTATGTGTTTTCTCTGATGTCTGTTTTCAGAGAGGACAACAGTTGTCTGATATATTTTGGTGCTCCTTCGTTTGGTGAGTATATGTTAATGAGTGTTATTTCTTCTTGAAGTATTGTCCCTTGATCATAATGTAGTGACCATTGGGGTCTCTTTTATCTTTTTGAGTTTGAAATCTGTTTTATCTGATATAAGTATAGCTGTTCCTGCTTTCTTTTTTGGTCCATTTGCTTGTAGGATTGTTTTCCATCCTTTAACTTTGAGCCTATTTTTATCTTTTGTAGCTAAATGTGTTTCCTGGAGACAGCAAAAGGTTGGGTTTTGTTTCTTAATCCAGGCTGCAACTCTGTGTCTTTTTATTGAAGAGTTTAGTCCATTTACATTTAGAGTTAATATTGATATGTTAACATCTGTATTTGCCATTGTGTTTGTCTTTCCTTTGATTTTATTTATTTATTCTTTTAATAACTTTTTTTTTTTTTTGGCCTTCTTTCATTGTTATTCGTCCCTCTGAGGTTCTGGCTTTAGGACTCCTTGTAGTATTTTTTGGAGTGGGGGTTTAGTTGCAATGAAATTCCGGAGTTTCTGTTTGTCTGGGAAGGTCCATATTCTTTCTTCAAAGAGGAAGGAGAGCTTTGCGGGATAGAGTATTCTTGGTTGGCATCTGTTTTCTTGGAGTCTGTTGACTATGTCCCTCCACTCTCTCCTTGCCCGTAGTGTTTCTTCGGAGAAGTCTGATGTCAGCCTGATTGGTTTTCCTTTGAATGTTATCTGTTTCTTCCCTCTTGCCAGCTTCATTATTTTTTCCTTGTCCTGGATTCTTGGGAGCTTTACTATTATGTGTCTTGCTGTATTTTTTCCTTTCGTCGTGGAAGTTTGGTGTTCTTCTTGCTTCTTGTATATCAATTTTCAGCTCCTTCTTCACATTGGGAAGTTCTCTTCAATTATCTCTTTGAATATTTTCTCTGTTCCTACATCTCTCTCCTCTCCTTCTGGTATTCCTATAACTCTTATATTTCCTTTCCTCATGGAGTCAGATAGTTCCCGAAGTCTTTCTTCGTTCTTTTTCCTTCGTACTTCTCTTTCCTTTTCTGTTTTGGTTCTTTTTATTTCTGTGTCTTCAAGATACTTATTCGTTCTTCCATTTCATCTATTCTGCTTTCATTGCTTTTCCCAGAATTCTTTAGTTCTTCCATTAATTCTTTGATCTCCTGCATTTCTTTTCTTCCCTCTTTAGGGACTCAATTTCTTTCTTCTGACCATTGTTTCCCTCTCTAGGGACTCAATTGCATTCTTCTGATCGTTGATTATTTTTCCCTTATCATTGTTTTCCTTTATGACTTCTGTCAGTTTTTTAATCACGGCAATTTTTAAATTCTCTTTCTGGAAGGCTCAGAAATTCTTCCAAGTTATTGTCTTTGCAATCTGGGGCTGGCTTTCTTTTTGTGGTGTGCTTTTTTCTCTGGAGAGTTGCTAGGTTGCGTGTGTTCTTCTCCTCCCTACTGTCTGTTTTCTAATTTGCCGTATGCGTTGGGACACTGTGTTGTTGGGACTGGCCGGCATCTTGGGTGGGCTTCTCTGTTCCCCTCTGGTTCTTCCAGGAGTCATCTGTCAGTTTCAAGCAGCCTTAATGGAGAAAGGTCCCTGTTCTAAAATGCGATGTGGGGACACACTCCCCTGTGCGCCTGGTCTGCCCCGGCGGTGGGTTCCTGCTCCCCTCTGGGCTTGGACTGCAGGCAGAGGGGGTCTGGCGTGGGCGAACTTCCCCGCGCTCACCTCTGGCTCCTGAGGAAGCCTTCGGCAGGTAGTCTTTACTGAAGAAATGTCCCTGTTCTAAAATGGTGATGTGGGACACACTCCCTGCGCGTCTGGTCTCAGGCACACTCTTCTGCGCGCCGGTCTGCCCCGCG
>NW_023603844.1:0-5574 GCF_014898055.3 Talpa occidentalis | reverse complement strand
TTTTTGTAAATCTGGGGCTGAAAAATATTTATATAGATCTATCCCCTTTCCCTCCCTTCCTTTAGCTGCCTTTATCAAAAAAAAAAAAAAAAAAAAAAAACACAAAACATTTCTTCATCACAAAACCACTGACAAGTCAAAGAAGTAGGTGGTTGTGCAGAGGCAGAACTGATCAGAGGTGAGACCCTCATGGAAGAGTCAAACACTTATCCGTTAGTAAAAGAAATTGGGGCTCCTTGAAGAAATGGTTCCTGCCAGAGCTGAGGCAAGTAAAGATCTAGATAAGTCTTGAACACCCATTGAGCCAGAAAGTAAAGAAATACTCATAGAATAGTGGTGCAGAGGTAAAGACACAGAAAACGCTTGATGGAATTTCTACAGCCAAATCTTGCACAAAGTGAATATCTAAAAAAATAATCATTAGTGATAGATTATAGCCCACTGAATAAAAGAAAAATGAATTAAGTCCATTAAAAAGTGGTGTGCTGGTACTGAAGAAAATCTTGGGAAAAACAAACACAAACTGAATTGTACCATTTTCCATAGTACTATTTCAAAATTATTAATTAATTTAATTATAAAGATGGAGACAGGCATTACAATAGAGTTAACTGGAAGCTGTTATTTCAGTCAACTGGTAAAAGTTAACATAGCAGCAATAAGACAAAGAGACATCATGTGCCATCAATAAAATGAAAAAAAAAAACAAGCATCTGTGACATTCCAGCCAAGGAGCTATCATATGGTCTATAATGAAAAAATATTTGATAAGAGTATAAAGAATGTTGTCTTTAGATGAAACTACACAGGGTATATACCATAGTCTCCTGGGTTATTAGATTCCAACCATTGCCTTTTAGTTTGTAGATAAATGGGGAATGTGTATATTTTATTATCTGATAGTAATTTGACTGATTTCCTTCCTGCAGGCAGAAAACCAGTTTTGTCTCCATTTGCAATTCATCTCTCATTCCTTTGCTCCATATAAATTTGTGTCCTTTGACTTTTCCATCAAAATGGTTGTAATATCTGCCTGGTTCCCTCAGATTACATGAGGAAAATGAATTCTTTTAACATATGTTCATTTTTATATCATTTTATATCATTTTTATATGTATGAGAGCCATACTTTTTTATTTCCTTGAAGATTACCTTTAATGAATTACCTTTCAACAAACCCAAATTGGAGGATATTCTACATAGTGGCAGACCGATAGCCACAAAAAGTCATGAAAGGAAAGGAATTAAACTAAAGCATAGTACCAGATTGAAAGTGACTAGAGAAAGACAGGACAACTGGGTGCAATGTGCTATCTTGAATTAGATCTTTGCAGTAAAGGATACAACTGGGACAACTGGTGAAAACTTGAATCTTGTGACATTTCTATTAAGTTTGGAGTTGTTACATTAAACAAGGAGACCATCAGACTGAGGTGGCTTAAATGCCTTAGTAGTCTATGTAAGAAACAAAACTAAACCCATAAATACCACAAAGTTATTCAATCAAAACTTAAGGACATCCAATCATGAACAACCAACTAAGCTTTTAGCTGTAGCCAATGAAATAATTTCTTTGCTCAACTTCTGCCTCTTTTTTACAAGTCCTGCCTCTGTTCCTGTCAGCAGAGCATTCCTAACCAGTTTAGCACGCAGCAATTCAAACTGATTTTTTTCTCAAATAAACTCAAAATTTTAATGTGCCTCAGTTTATCTTTGTGTTTTTGTGCCAGTTTTAGCAGAAATGTTGCAAAATCAATATTATAATATGTGATATTGGGTGGGTGGGTGGTATGGGTATGGTGTATGTGTAAAGCAGACAGTACAATTTTTCAAAATAGTTTTCTGGCCTGGGATCTGAGCACCCTTAGGTTTTCATATGTTCCACCTCCTGCAGCAGACACTAGCACGGGAAGTTCTCCCTAACAAGAGTTCAAAGCTTATTTAGGGCTGAATCACAGTGTCTTTTACTTCTCATCTTCCTCATGTTGGCTTCAGATTAAGCTTAACCAGAAGGTGAAGGATTATTGTGATGTTTTCTTAACTGAGGTGAACTCCTAGCCTCTCTCTCTTTCATCCCTCTCCCCTTTTTCTCACCCTCCCTCATCCCTTCTTCCCTGTCTCTCTCCATTTTATGTATGCATGTATGTATGTATGTTTTGTGTGTGTACATCCCTCATTTTAAAGAAACATGACCACCACAACACATAACTCTGGGAAAGCTGGTGTTTCAGATTGGACAGAGGGCTCCCACCTCCTCCAAGTCATGGCATTCTTTTCCTTGGCAGAAGACAGTCTTTTCACAGGCTGTGACCCCTTCTCATTTCCATTACCAGAGGGAAGGACAAAGGCTTTGAGACAAAGCAAAGAGGGATAAGGAGGAGGAAGATCCAATTTAAGGAATTTTCTGCCATACAACCCTACAAAGCCCCAGAAGTTTGGCCCCTTTGGTGCTTGTGATGCAAATTTCTGGCAGGCCTGGGAAGGGCTATTCCAGTTGGAACTCCTTAAGCTCAGCCAAGTGCAGGCTCCAGGAAAGCAGGCCCAGGGAGCTGGGAAGATCAATCAGGGAGCCTTCAGGGCTTGGGCCCTGTCAGCACAGACCACACAGAGCATTTTTGGCTTAGTTGTGGGCAGCAGCTTGCTCCTCCCAGTGGCTCTGTCAGAGGCCTCTGTCTGAGGTGAAGTACAGGACATTCACAATATGACCTGGCCTTAACTGTTGACAATGAGTCCTGAATAATGTGGCCTGGCCTAGACCTTCCAGAACAGGCAAACTTATAAGAGATACCACAGCCTCAGAAGCAAGTCCATGAGTTAGAGCTAACATTCCATGTCCTTGGAAGTTGACAAAGTTACTTCTTCAAAACAAATTCATTTTTTTTGTGTGTGAAGATAAAATTTCATGAAAAGTCACAGGTAGTCCCAAACTGCCATAAAGCTCTGCATTTTCCCCACACACATCCCCCATGTGTGCCTACCCCTGTATCAGGAATAGTCAGCACAATATACACTTTGCTAAATGAATCCATAAGGATGGATTAGCTATAAATCAATAGTTTAACTCAGTTTATCTCTTAGTGTCCCCAACTCCTAAGCTCTGGATCAAGTCAGGAGAAAAGGACTGAAATGGCAAAAGTTTAATAAGAAATTGTTCTTGTGTTAATGAACAATGACAACAATTTTCATACGCACACTTAACTATACATAAACGCAAACATCCTCATCTACGTCATATGTCAACTGAGTAGAAAAAGAATTAATAATTTACACAAATTTGGTCTGCTTTTAAGAATTACTTAAGGGTTTATACATACCTTAACAACTATAACAACTATGGAACTTTTTCCACTATATGAACATGGCCAAATTTTAGAGGAATGACTTCAAAGGATATAAATATTACTTGTAAATTCCCCAGAATAAGGAGAACTCCTCAAATACCTCACTGCTCTTTTTCTTAGGAAAGCTAGAATTCTAAAGAATGCCAGCCCATATTAACCAGTTTATTGGATAGAAATGGACACACTCCAACATGAAGGGCAAAGCATAAACCAGGACATTTCAACAAGCCATGTTCTTATTTTAAAACAACTTTAATATGAGTGTATTCTCTGAATTAGTTTTATTTCAACAAAATAATTTGATAATTATAGCAAATATTCACAAAGATTTTACTAAAAGAAAGCTAATTAGACAATGTTCACAATCAAGAAAAACTTTTGAAAATGATATAATGTCCAACTATAGGGTTAACTAGATTGTGCACATGCTTCCAATTATGTATTATATTGCGAGTCAGTTGCATCTCACTAAAGTTTATAAAGGAAATAATCCTGACAACAAAAATAATTACATGGAAATACAGTTAGGTACAAAAATCAGACAAAAAAGAGCATGCTATTACAATTCTATGTGTGCAATACCTGTGCATATATATGTATTGAAAAGAATAAATAAAAGAATGCATACTACGATGTTAAAGATACTTGTCTCTGGGGAAGTGGATTACAAATAATTCTTATTCTCTTCTTTTTGCTAATTTACATATTCCTTCTTAAACAATATATATGATTATTTTATTAACGAAAGAAAGCTAATTTCAAAAAGTTGTCAGAGTTCCTTTAAATTCATAAATTTTACTTCTTTCACTCTCGACTTTTCTGGGCAGGGTGGTGGTACAGCTTACTCATCTTCCAACAGCATAATTTTCCTGTCATGTAGCCAAGTGGGAAGGAAACTAAGGATCCTGCCCTTTCATGCTTGGAAATATATCCCCCCACCCTGTTCTTCTGACTGTCTAAAAGTGAAAGGACACAGGGTGAACTGTGCAGTTGTATGTGTGCACAGAAGCATAGACAAAGAACACAATGTTTTATTAAAAGCCAAAGAAATGCAATATAACTCACTACACTGGATTTAGAGGTGTAGGTATATTTTTTCTTTCAAAAAAACATGAAATAAATTATTTCTAAAAAAATCTTCTAATACCCAGCTTTCTTTAAAACACTGTCTTTTCCTTAATGTTCCTTCCACTGCTTCCTTGCTCAGACTGGAGCAAAACTTGTTTCTATAAATTTATTTACTTCTACATTTATGTGTCAAATTGAAACTAAGAATGGAATTTCAAAATTCCACAAGGATGGAAAAACTAAAATTCAGGTTTTAAATGCTGAGCTCTGCCAAGTGACACTTCTGCTCCTTTGTGGTAATTGTACCCCACAGCCCCTCCTGGTAGCAGCTGGAGAGAAACCTTCAAAAGCTCAGCCTTGGGTAATGACAAGTATGCAAGTAATCTTTGAATCTCATTATAGCAGAAAGTAAGAAGAAAATTCCACCTACATTTCTTCACTGTTTCCTAAAAATTTCCATAGGTCTTACTTAGGAAACCTCTGTCTTTCCCATCTGGAAGTCTGTCCAGGAGTCATGACGAAATGCCTTCCAAATTGCAGGATCTACTTAATTTTTGCACTTCCTATTCTAAAGGTTTCCTGTTAATTAATTAAAGTCTTGCTCTAAGTTTAATTGAGAAACCAGGTTTTCTTATGAGAAAGATAGCTATCTCTTTTCTTTTTAATCTGAGCAAAAGATCTGAAAATAGCTGTGGATCAAAAGAATAACTTCCTAGTGTGTGTTGCAGGACCCAGCAGAGGAAAAGAGATGTCTTTCCCTCTTCCATCTTCAATGTGAAGTGGTGAGGAAGGCACTGATGGGCATTCAGAAAGACATCATTCCTTTCCAGTGACACAGCCTGAAGCAAAAGGGGAAGAGCCAGATGCAAATTGGAGCTCACCCAAGATGTGTCCTTGGGTTCTGCTTATCTGTCTGAAAGCTGGCTGTATGTAACAAATTGGGAAGGCTTACATATAAGTAATTAAAATATTAATGACTGTGATCTGTGAATGGCTTTTTTTTTAAAAGGGAACTCAATTACTGTGGCTCACGTAAAGTTCATTCAGTAATGACATTTCTCACATTGCACATGTGCAACATGGAGCTCCAATTGAGGCCTGTCCCCATCCTCCATCTGAGACACTCCACACTAGATTTCAGCCTGGTACTTCCACATGGACAGAA